>NC_041383.1:646305110-646310382 GCF_002162155.2 Triticum dicoccoides | reverse complement strand
TTTTTCTTTAACGGAAATTCCAAAAAAAATGTAGTTTGGAAATTTGTGAAAGATGTTTTTTTAGGAAGTTTAGAAATTTCCTTGAATGCTATGAAAGTTTTGAATTCGAAAAGTTCTAAATTTTATTAAAATTTGAATTGAGAGCTTTTGAAAGTTTCAAATTTTCTGAAAGTTCAAAGTTCTAAAATTTTGCCTTAGAATTCTCAAAATTTGGCACTATAACTTCTCAAAGTAACCAAAAAGGAAAGTTCGGCCAAGAGTTATAAATTGACGGGACTTGTGGTATGAGCACTAGAAGGACCACTCAACATAATGGGCTAAAGGTACGGTAGAGGCACGGAAGGGAAAGAAATGGGCAAAGGAAAAAATGACATATCATGTATATAAGTTAATAGATTATTATTACTAAGATATTTCTCAACATGCAAACATACTACATCAATGTACAACCATGCATAGGGGAAAAGCTCACTTAACATGCAATTGTGCGTATTAAAAATGATTATACCACTTATATTCAATAATTATTTTATAACGACACGGTAATCAAATACAATAAATCATATGTATTCTTAGTTTCAGTTCTCATATTGTTAATCCAAATATTCATGTTTTATACAATTAAATATTATTGAAATATATTGTACCCAATTCTGGAAGCAATACATGTTGGTTGGCCAACATTGACAACAACCTCCCACATGACACTGGCTGCAGCCTCCCACTGATGGCAACAAAGCGAGGAGAAGGGCCCTGGTCCGCATTGACGTGAAATATGTTGGGGAACATAGTAATTTCAAAATTTTCCTACGCACACGCAAGATCATGGTGATGCATAGCAACAAGAGGGGAGAGTGTCGTCCACGTACCCTGGTAGACTGTAAGCGGAAGAGTTAGCACAACGCGGTTGATATAGTCGTACGTCTTCACGACCCGACCGATCCAAGTACCGAACGTACGGCACCTCCGAGTTCAGCACACGTTCAGCTCGATGACGTCCCACGAACTCCGATCCAGCAGAGCTTTGCGGGAGAGTTCCGTCAGCACGACAGCGTGATGACGGTGTTGATGATGCTACTGACGCAGGGCTTCGCCTAAGCACAGCTACAATATTACCAAGGTGGAATATGGTGGAGGGGGACACCGCACACGGCTGGGAGAGATCAACAGATCAACTTGCCTGTCTAGAGGTGCCCCCTGCCCCCGTATATAAAGGAGCAAGGGGGGAGGCAGCTGGACAGGAGGAGGGCGTGCCATGGGGGGAGTCCTACTCCGGACTCCACCTTTCCTTGTTGGAGTAGGAGAAGGGAAGGAAGGGAGAGAGGAGGAGAAGGAAAGAAGGGGGACGCCGCCCCCCCCCCCCCTCCTTGTCCAATTCGGACTAGAGGGGGAGGGGCGTGCGGCTGCCCTGGCCGCCCCTCCTCTTCTCCCACCAAGGCCCATTAGGCCCAATATACTACCCGGGGGGTTCCAGTAACCCCCCGTACTCCGGTAAATGACTGAAACCTCCCGAAACACTTCCGGTGTCCGTACATAGTCATCCAATATATCAATCTTTACGTCTCGACCATTTCGAGACTCCTTGTCATGTCCGTGATCATATCCGGGACTCCGAACTACCTTCGGTACATCAAAACACAAAAACTCAAATATACCGATCGTTACCAAACTTTAAGCGTGCGGACCCTAAGGGTTCGACAACTATGTAGACATGACCGAGACACGTCTCCGGTCAATAACCAATAGCGGAACCTGGATGCTCATATTGGTTCCCACATATTCTACGAAGATCTTTACCAGTCGAACCGCATAACTACATACGTTGTTCCCTTTGTCATCGGTATGTTACTTGCCTGAGATTCGATCGTCGGTATCTCAATACCTAGTTCAATCTCGTTACCGGCAAGTCTCTTTACTCGTTATGTAATGCATCATCCCGCAACTAACACATTAGCTACATTGCTTGCAAGGCTTATAGTGATGTGCATTACCAAGAGGGCCCAGAGATACCTCTCCGACAATCGGAGTGACAAACCCTAATCTCGAAATATGTAAACTCAACAAGTACCTTCGGAGACACCTGTAGAGCACCTTTATAATCACCCAGTTACTTTGTGACATTTGGTAGCACACAAAGTGTTCCTCCGGTAAGCGGGAGTTACATAATCTCATAGTCAAAGGAACATGCATAAGTCATGAAGAAAGCAATAGCAACATACTAAACGATCAAGTGCTAAGCTAACGGAATGGGTCAAGTCAATCACATCATTCTTCTAATGATGTGATCCCATTGATCAAATGATAACTCATATCTATGGTTAGGAAACTCAACCACCTTTGATCAATGAGCTAGTCAAGTAGAAGCATACTAGTGACACTATGTTTGTCTATATATTCACACATGTATTATGTTTCCGGTTAATACAATTCTAGCATGAATAATAAACATTTATCATGATATGAGAAAATAAATAATAACTTTATTATTGCCTCTAGGGCATATTTCCTTCAGTCTCCCACTTGCACTAGAGTCAATAATCTAGATTACACAGTAATGATTCTAACACCCATGGAGTCTTGGTGTCGACCATGTTTTGCTCGTGGAAGAGGCTTAGTCAACGGGTCTGCAACATTCAGATCCGTATGTATCTTCCAAATCTCTATGTGTCCCACCTGGACTTGGTCCCGGATGGAATTAAAGCGTCTCTTGATGTGCTTGGTTCTCTTGTGAAATCTGGATTCCTTTGCCAAGGCAATTGCACCAGTATTGTCACAAAAGATTTTCATTGGACCTGATGCACTAGGTATGACACCTAGATCGGATATGAACTCCTTCATCCAGACTCCTTTATTTGCTGCTTCTGAAGCAGCTATGTACTCCGCTTCACACGTAGATCCCGCCACGACGCTTTGTTTAGAACTACACCAACTGACAGTTCCACCGTTCAATATAAACACGTATCCGGTTTGTGATTTAGAATCGTTCAGATCAGTGTCAAAGCTTGCATCGACGTAACCATTTACGACTAGCTCTTTGTCACCTCCATAAACGAGAAACATATCCTTAGTCCTTTTTAGGTACTTCGGGATGTTCTTGCCCGCTGTCCAGTGATCCACTCCTGGATTACTTTGGTACCTCCCTGCTAAACTAATAGCAAGGCACACATCAGGTCTGGGTACACAGCATTGCATACATGAAAGAGCCTATGGCTGAAGCATAGGGAACATCTTTCATTTTCTCTCTATCTTCTGCAGTGGTCAGGCATTGAGTCTGACTCAACTTCACACCTTGTATTACAGGCAAGAACCCTTTCTTTGCTTGATCCATTTTGAATTTTTTCAAAACTTTATCAAGGTATGTACTTTGTGAAAGTCCAATTAACCATCTTGATCTATCTACAGATCTTGATGCCCAATATATAAGCAGCTTCACCGAGGTCTTTCATTGAAAAACTTTTATTCAAGTATCCTTTTATGCTATCCAGAAATTCTATATCATTTCCAATCAACAATATGTCATCCACATATAATATCAGAAATGCTACAGAGCTCCCAGTAACTTTCTTGTTAATACAGGCTTCTCCAAAAGTCTGTATAAAACCATATGCTTTGATCACACTATCAAAGCGTTTATTCCAACTCCGAGAGGCTTGCACCAGTCCATAAATGGATTGTTGGAGCTTGCACACTTTGTTAGCACCTTTCAGATCGATAAAACCTTCTGGTTGCATCATATACAACTCTTCTTCCAGAAATCCATTCAGGAATGCAGTTTTGACATCCATTTGCCAAATTTCATAATCATAAAATGCGGCAATTGCTAACATGATTCGGACAGACTTAAGCATCGCTACAGGTGAGAAAGTCTCATCGTAGTCAACCCCTTGAACTTGTTGAAAACCTTTCACAACAAGTCGAGCTTTGTAGATAGTAACATTACCATCAGCGTCAGTCTTCTTCTTGAAGATCCATTTATTCTCGATGGCTTGCCTATCATCGGGCAAGTCAACCAAAGTCCACACTTTGTTCTCATACATGGATCCCATCTCAGATTTCATGGCTGAGGGAGTCCTGGATTAGGGGGTACTCGGACAGCCGGACTATGTACTTGTGCCGGACTATTGGACTATGAAGATACAAGATTGAAGACTTTGTCCCGTGTCCGGGTGGGACTAAACCGGAGGGTTTACTGCATAGGACAACAATATCACAACTATAGGCTAGCTTCTAGGGTTTAGCCTCTACGATCTCGTGGTAGATCAACTCTTGTAATACTCATATCATCAAGATCAATCAAGAAGGAAGTAGGGTATTACATCCATAGAAAGGGCCCGAACCTGGGTAAACATTGTGTCCCCCGCCTCCTGTTACCATTAGCCTTAGATGCACAGTTCTGGACCCCCTACCCGAGATCCACCGGGTTTGACACCGACATTGGTGCTTTCATTGAGAGTTCCACTGTGTCGTCACGATAAGGCTTGATGGCTCCTTCAACCGTCCACAACGATGCGGTCCAGGGTGAGGTTTTCCTCCCCGGACAAATCTTCGTATTCGGCGGCTTCACCTGCGGGCCAACTCTCTTGGCCATCTGGAGCAGATCGATAGCTACGCCCGTGGCCATCAGGTCAGGTTGGGAAGCCTGAACTACATGGCCGACATCCGCGGAGACTTGATCTTTGACGGATTCAAACCCATGACAGGAGAGTCGTACGGTCACGATGAGCATGGCTTAGACCTGCCATCGGACGGTGTTCAGGAGAACGCACCTGCAGCTGCCCTAGCCTTAGATTCGGAGCAGATCGTGTCATCCGAGGACGGGTGGATAGACCCCGCTGCGGAGGCCGCACACTCATCGGCGGTAGAGCCGATCACAGAATTCACCTCCAATAAGGTCTGTGTCATCGGACCCTCGGACTCGTCTCCGGCCATAGGCTCTGAACCGCTCGCATCCGTGCCTATCGAACCTGATTGGGCATCGATCCTGAAGTTTACCTTCGCGGATATCTTTCAGCCCTCCCCCTTGGGCGACATGCTAAATTCATTAAAATCTCTCTCCCTGTCAGGAGACTCCTTGTCGAACTATGTCCGGCTTGAGTGGGAAGCGGACGACGAAGAAATTCGTTTCCCACCCACCACCCACTTAATAGCCACTTTCGACGACTTAACCGACATGCTTGATTTCGACTCCGAAGACATCGACGGTATGGACGACGATGCCGGAGAAGAATAGGAACCACCGCCCACAGGGCGCTGGACAGCCACCTCATCATAT
>NC_041383.1:646250226-646304707 GCF_002162155.2 Triticum dicoccoides | reverse complement strand
ACCCAAATAAAGCAATGGCGATGAGGCAACGGAGGATAACCCCCCTGCGAAGCAATCTAAGCGCCGGCGTCAGCGGCGCCGCTCTAAGCCCCGCCATAGCAAAGATAGCGATGCCGGCACAAGAGACAATAACACTCCGGATAATGCCGAAGACGAAAACAATCCCGCCCAACCAAGCTTCGAGCCGGCCGAATGGGAGGATGGGCAAGCTAGCCCTGAGGAACAGGCAATGGATGGAGAATCATAGGATGACAATTACATGCCCCTCTCCAAAGACGAGGTGAGCCTCGGCGACGAAGAATTTATCGTGCCTGAGGATCCCATCGAGCAGGAGCGCTTCAAGCGCCGGCTTATAGCCACTGCAAAAAGCCTGAAGAAAAAGCAGCAGCAGCTTCAAGCTGATCAAGATCTGCTAACTGATAGATGGACTGAGGTCCTGGCAGCCGAGGAATACGGACTCGAGCGCCCAACCAAAAGTTACCCAAAGCGCAAGTTGTTACCTCAATTCGAGGAGGAGGCACTAGAGCATGCACTACCAGCGCAGGATGCGGCTGACCGGCCACCTCGTGGCCGAGACAAAGCGGTGTATCAGCCCGAACACCAACCCGCACCCCGTCGCCAAACAAGCAAAAACACGAAGGCCCGGGGCTACATGCATGACCTGCGAGACGAATTCGAAAACAAAGCATGACAGTCAAGATCGATCTACGGATCACGGGGGCGCGCCCCAACGCGTGATGATGACCGCCACGCCGGATATACTAAATGCAAATCCGGCCGGGCCGAATACAACAGACCAGACTCATTTGAACTGTGTCGTGATGTAGCCCGACATAGAGGAGCCGCACACCCCCTATGCTTCACTGACGAAGTAATGGAGCATGAATTCCCAGAAGGGTTTAAGCCCGTGAATATCGAGCCCTACGATGGGACTACAGACCCCGCGGTATGGCTAGAAGATTTCCTTCTCCACATTCACATGGCCCGCGGCGACGATCTACATGCCATCAAGTACCTCCCACTAAAACTCAAGGGACCGGCTCGGCATTGGCTGAATAGTTTGCCGGCAAACTCCATTGGAAGTTGGGAGAACCTGGAAGACGCTTTCCTGGATAACTTCCAGGGCACTTATGTGCGACCACCGGATGCTGATGATTTAAGTCACATAACCCAACAGCCCGGAGAGTCAGCCAGGAAATTCTGGAGTCGGTTCCTAACTAAAAAGAACCAAATTGTCGACTGTCCGGATGCCAAAGCCCTAGCGGCCTTTAAGCATAACATCCATGACGAGTGGCTTGCCCGACACCTCGTCCAAGAGAAGTCGAAGTCCATGGCAGCCCTCACAACACTCATGACCCGCTTTTGTGCAAGCGAGGATAGCTGGCTAGCTCGCAGCAACAGCACATCAAGAAATCCTGGCACCTCAAATGCCAGAGATAATAATGGCAAGCCCCGATGCAACAGACATAAGCGTCGCAACAATGGCGATAACGCTGAAGACACGGCCGTCAATGCCGGATTCAGTGGCTCTAAGTCCAGTCAGCGGAAAAAGCCATTCAAAAGAAACAATCCGGGCCAGTCCAGTCTGGACCGCATACTCGACCGCTCATGTCAAATTCACGGCACCCCCGATAAACCAGCCAACCACACCAACAGAGAATGTTGGGTGTTCAAACAGGCCGGCAAGTTGAATGCTGAAAACAAGGAAAGGGGGCCGCATAGTGATGACGACAAGGAACCCCGGCTGCCGAACACAGGAGGACAGAAGAAATTTCCTCCCCAAGTAAAAACGGTAAATATGATTTACGCAACCCATATTCCCAAGCGGGAACAGAAGCATGCACTAAGGGACGTCTATGCGATGGAGCCAGTCGCTCCAAAGTTCAACGCATGGTCTTCTTGTCTGATAACCTTCGATCGCAGGAACAATCCGACCAGTATCCGTCATGGCGGCTCGGCCGCATTGGTCCCCGACCCCATCATTGACGGATTCCACCCTACACGAGTCCTTATGGATGGTGGCAGCAGCCTGAACCTGCTCTATCAGGATACAATGCGCAAAATGGGCATCGATCCCTCAAGGATCAAACCCACCAAAACCACCTTTAAAGGTGTCATACCAGGTGTAGAGGCCTATTGCACGGGCTCAATCACATTGGGAGTAGTCTTCGGATATCCGGACAACTTCCGAAGCGAGGAGTTAATCTTCGATATTGTCCCCTTCTGCAGTGGCTATCACGCACTGCTCGGACAAACCGTATTTGCCAGATTCAATGCGGTACCGCATTATGCATACCTTAAGCTCAAAATGCCAGGACCTCGCGGGGTTATAACAGTCAATGGAAACACAGAGCGCTCCCTCCGCACGGAGGAGCACACTGCGGCCCTCGTAGTAGAAGTACAAAGCAGCCTTCTTAGGTAGACCTCCAATGCGGCACTAAAAACCCCGGACACCACCAAGCGAGTTCGAGGTACTCTGCAATAGGATCGTCCGGCACGTCCAGAGCTCACCTAGCAATTCGGCCTCCGTCCTATTCCCAGTCAAGCGGTGAAATTTGTGCCGCACGCACATAACTACGCACTTAAAATACCATGGGCATAGACGGAGGCACAACTAGAATCCGGTCCTCAATGCGGCTTAGCCGCCCCAGGATCCATATACCTTCACCCTTTTTTTCTTTCTTTTAGGTCCCTATTTCCTGTAGACTCTTTCGAAAGCCTGATTATCGGACCCGTCACGGGACGGAAACACCAAGGAGGCAAGGAGCTTTAACGTACAAGGGAATCCCCGAGTGGTCTCTGATAACGATCGTTATACCTGTTTTACATACCCACACGCAGCTCGCTCTTAGGTTAGGACATGTCAAATAGTCCTATTTTGCTTATCACACCACTTGTATACATACGTCTTGACGTATTATTCAAATAAACAATAGAAAATAATGTACAACGTCAACTTATTATTACATTTCTCTATCTTTTTCCTTGACTGTTTATTCATTACAAATTGCACCCGTACATTTGGGTACGTTCAGCTCGCCAGGGGCTTCAGTGTACCCCATAACACGGCAAGAAAAGTCCGAACACTTTTGACAGTGCGGCACCCCGAACTTATAGCATTATATGCATCAGCTCTGAATCATGTCTTGGGTCAATAGTTGGGTTTGCCCGGCTCCCATGTTTTGCTGTCTTACGTTCTGCTATATCGGCTAAGGTGGCACATGGAGAACTACTACGATTGTGTCCCGGTTCTTCCGGACGAGCGCCTCAGTAGAGAAAGCCAAAAACTGACTGTCATGATGCCGCGAGAGCTGGTCGCTGTTCGAGAGGTCTCAAATCCTTAAAGATTTTTTCCGCTTTGGGCGAGGAATCGGCCTTTGTCCGATTTAGGCGTGTATAGCGCCCCAAGTTTAGTATTTCGAATACCAGGGGCTATTCCAAAATTTAAAATTATAGAACTTCTATGGCTAAGTGAGAGTGATAAAGTTGTATAGTCTGATTGCCTTGTTCATTGCGCTAAACACCTCCTTAAAGGACCAAAAATTTGGATAAAGAGTATTTAGATTTATCCCGAACACCCCGTACTAATTACATGGGGGTAGAAGCCGACAACTGGCCAACTCTTAGATTTTATAAACGGCCGCATGGAAGGTAAAATTTTAAATCAGCAAGCGTTATATGGCGCAAAAGAACTTGTTTCATATTACAGGATAAAATGAGTGTATTCACTCGAAGATTACATCCTTCGCACACTGCTCCGCCACAAGGCGAGAGCCCTTCAGGACACTATCATAATACTTCTCGGGGTGGTGATGCTCCTTGCCCTTCGGCGGTCCTTCGGTCATCAGCTTCTCGGCATCCATCTTCGCCCAATGCACTTTTGCGCGGGCGAAGGCTATTCGCGCACCTTCAATGCAAACCGACCGCTTTATAACTTCAAGCCACGGACAGGCACTCACAAGCCGCTTTACTAGGCCGAAGTAGCTGCTGGGCAGGGGCTCGGCAGGCCACAGCCAGACTATGAGGTTCTTCATGGCTAGTTCGGCCGCTTTGTGCAGTTTGACCAGTTGCTTCAGCTGGTCAATCAAGGGCATCGGATGTTCGGTCCCAATATACTGAGACTAGAACAACTTCTCTGTCGAGCTTCCTTCTTCAGCTTGGTAGAACTCTGCGGCATCAGATATGCTGCGCGGAAGATCTGCGAATGCTCCTGGAGAGTGATACGTCTCCAACCTATCTATAATTTTTGATTGTTCCATGCTATTATATTACCCCTTTTGGATGTTTATGGGCTTTATTTTACACATTTATATCATTTTTGGAACTAACCTACTAACCGGAGGCCCAGCCCGTATTGCCGTTTTTTTGCCTATTTCAGTATTTCGAAGAAAAGGAATATCAAATGGAGTCCAAACGGAATGAAACATTCAGGAGCATGATTTTTGGAACGAACGTGATCCAGAGGACTTGGAGTGCAAGCCAAGAAGCGATCGAGGCGGCCAGGAGATAGGAGGGTGCGCCCACCCCCTCTGGGCGCGCCCCCTGTCTCCTGGGCCCCTCGGGCGGCCACCGACGTACTTCTTCCTCCAATATATACCCACGTACCCCGAAAACATCCAGGGAGCCAACAAAAAACAATTTCCACCACCGTAACCTTCTGTATCCACGAGATCCCATCTTGGAGCTTTCGCCGGCGCTCCGCCGGAGGGGGGAATCGACCATGGAGGGCTTCTACATCAACACCATGGCCCCTTCGATGAGTTGTGAGTAGTTTACCATAGACCTTCGGGTCCATGGTTATTAGCTAGATGGCTTCTTCTCTCTTTTTGGATCTCAATACCATGTTCTCCCCCTCTCTTGTGGAGATCTATTCGATGTAAACTCTTTTTGCGGTGTGTTTGTCGAGATACGATGAATTGTGGGTTTATGATCAAGTTTATCTATGAGAAATATTTGAATCTCCTATGAATTCTTTTATGTATGATTGGAGTTATCTTTGCAAGTCTCTTCGAATTATCAGTTTGGTTTGGCCTACTAGATTGATCTTTCTTACCATGGGAGAAGTGCTTAGCTTTGGGCTCAATCTTGCGGTGTCCTTACCCAGTGACAGCAGGGGTTGCAAGGCACGTATTGTATTGTTGCCATCGAGGATAAAAAGATGGGGTTTATATCATAATGCTTGAGTTTATCCCTCTACATCATGTCATCTTTCTTAATGAGTTACTCTGTTCTTATGAACTTAATACTCTAGATGCATGCTGGATAGCGGTCGATGTGTGGAGTAATAGTAGTAGATGCAGGCAGGAGTCGGTCTACTTGTCACGGACGTGATGGCTATATACATGATCATGCCTAGATAATATCATAATTATTCATTTTTCTATCAATTGCTCGACAGTAATTTATTCACCCACCGTAATACTCATGCTATCTTGAGAGAAGACACTAGTGAAACCTATGGCCCCCGGGTCTATCTTTTATCATATAAGCTTTTAATCTACTTTTATTTGCATCTTTACTTTTTGCATCTATATTATAAAATACCAAAAATATATTTATCTTATCATACTATCTCTATCAGATCTCACTTTCGCAACTGGCCGTGAAGGGATTGGCAACCCCTTTATTGCGTTGGTTGCGAGTTCTTTGTTTGTTTGTGTAGGTGCGTGGGACTTCTGAGGAGCCTCCTACTGGATTGATACCTTGGTTCTCAAAAACTGAGGGAAATACTTACGCTACTTTGCTGCATCACCCATTCCTCTTCAAGGAAAACCAACGCAAGCTCAAGACGTAGCAAGAAGGATTTCTGGCGCCGTTGCTGGGGAGGTCTTCGCTCAAGTCAAGACATACCAAGTACCCATCACAAACTCATCTCCCTCGCATTTACATTATTTGCCATTTGCCTCTCGTTTTCCTCTCCCCCACTTCACCCTTGCCGTTTTATTCGCCCTCTCTTTCCCAATCTTCTTCTCTCTCTCTCTCGCTTGTCTTTTTGTGTGCTTGTTTATCCTTATGGCTTTGCCTAAGAGTACCGACCTCCTTCTTAGAAGGTTGGAAGAGATTGAATCAAACATTAGAAGTTTTATGACTTTGCAATTTGAGCATAATAATTTCTTCAGAAAAGAGCTTAAGGAACAAAAAGGTTTTTTGGGGTTTATGAACAAAGAGCTTGATGATATGTCTAAAGAATCTTATGGTGTGAACTCTCAAATTACCCGGCTTGAAAATGCTATAGCCCAAATTTCTGATAAGCAAGCTACCTTAGTTAATAAGATGGCTGCCAAACCAGAAAAGTTAGATGAAAATAATGATGAAGATCTTAAAGTTATTGATGTGTCTCCTGTTAGATCTTTGTTTTGCAATATGAATCTTAATAATAATGGGACTAGAGATGAGTCAACTTTAGTTAGAAGGCATCCCAATAATTCGGAGTTTTCAGATCTTGATGCTAAATTTGGTAAAAGTGGGATTGGAGAGGTCATGATTTTAAATAGTACTGAACCCACTATCTCGGATTTCAAGGAATTTTATTATGATAATTGTTCTTTAGAAGATTGTATTTCCTTGTTGCAATCCGTTGTTAATTCTCCTCATGCTTATAGTCAAAATAAAGCTTTTACCAAACACATTGTTGATTCCTTGATGCAATCTTATGATGAAAAACTTAATTTGGAAGTTTCTATACCTAGAAAACTTAATGATGAGTGGGAACCTACTATAAAGATTAAAATTAAAGATCATGAGTGTTTTGCTTTGTGTGATTTGGGTGCTAGTGTTTCCACGATTCTGAAAACTTTATGTGATATTCTAGGTTTCCATGATCTTGATGATTGATCTTTAAATTTTCACCTTGCGGATTCCACCATTAAAAAGCCAATGGGAAGGATCAATGATGTTCTCATTGTTGCAAATAGAAATTTGGTGCCCGTAGATTTTATCGTTCTTGATATAGATTGCAATCTTTCTTGCCCTATTATTCTTGGTAGACCTTTCCTTAGAACGATTGGCACGATTATTGATATGAAGGAAGGGAATATTAGATTCCAATTTCCATTAAGGAAAGGCATGGAGCACTTTCCAAGAAATAAAGTCAAATTACCTTATGAATCTATCATGCGAGCTACTTATGAATTGAGTGCCAAAGATGGCACTACTTAGATCTATCCTCGCTTTTATGCCTAGCTAGGGGCGTTAAACGATAGCGCTAGTTGGGAGGCAACCCAATTTTATTTTGTGTTATTTGTTTTTTTTTGTTTAGTAATAAATTTTGCATCTACCTTCTGTTTAGATGTGTTTTTATGTTTTAATTAGTGTTTGTGCCAAGTAGAACCTATAGGATAACCTATGGTGATAGTTGATTTGATTCTGCTGAAAAACAGAAACTTTGCGCGTACGAAATTAGTTTTTATAAATCACAGAAACGTGATTTTGCGTTGATTATTTTTTGTGCTGATCAATAGACTAATTTTCCAGGACTTCCTATTTTTTAGGATTTTTTGAGTTCCAGAAGTTTGCGTTAGTTATAGATTGCTACAGACTGTTCTGTTTTTGATAGATTCCGCCTTTCGTGTGTTGTTTGCTTATTTTGATGCATCTATGGATAGTAAAATAGTTTATAAACCATAGAGAAGTTGGAATACAGTAGGTTTAACACCATTATAAATAAAGAATTAGTTTATTAAAGTACCTTGTGTGGTGGTTTTCTTTTCTTTCACTAACGGAGCTTATGAGATTTCCTGTTGAGTTTTGTGTTGTGAAGTTTTCAAGTTTTGGGTAAAGATTTGATGGACTATGGAATAAGGAGTGGCAAAAGCCTAAGCTTGGGGATGCCCATGGCACCCCAAGATATTCAAGATTAGCCAAAAGCCTAAGCTTGGGGATGCCCCAGGAAGGCATCCCCTCTTTCGTCTTTGTTCATTGGTAACTTTACTTGGAGCTATATTTTTATTCGCCACATGATATGTGTTTTGCTTGGAGCGCCGTGTATGATATTAGTATTTGCTTTTTAGTTTTCCACAATCATCCTTGCTGTACACACCTTTTGGGAGAAGCCTACTTGATTAGAATTTATTAGAATATGCTATGTGCTTCACTTATATCTTTTGAGCTAGATAGTTTTTGCTCTAGTGCTTCACTTATATCTTTTAGAGCACGGCGATGGCTTAATTTTGTAGAAATTGCTAGTCTCTCACGCTTCACTTATATTATTTTGAGAGTCTTTTAGAACAATATGGTATTTTCTATGGTTATAAAATTAGTCCTAGAATGGTAGGCATCCAAGTTGGGTATAATAAAAACTATCATAGGAAGTGAATTGGATGCTATGATCAATTTGATACTTGATAATTGTTTTGAGATATGGAGGTAGTGATATTAAAGTCATGCTAGTTGGGTGATTATGAATTTAAAGAATGCTTGTGTTGAAGTTAGCAAGTCCTGTAGCATGCATGTATGGTTAAAGTTGTGTAACAAATTTGAAACATGAAGTGTACTTGGATTGTGCATCGTTATGAGTGGCGGTCGGGGACGAGCGATGGTCTTTTCCTACCAATCTATACCTCTAGGAGCATGCGCGTAGTGCTTGGTTTTTGATGACTTCTAAATTTTTGCAATAAGGATATGAGTTCTTTTGACTAATGTTGAGTCCATGGATTATACGCACTTTTACCTTTCCATCATTGCTAGCTTCTTCGGTACCGTGCATTGCCCTTTCTCACCTTGAGAGTTGGTGCAAACTTCGCCGGTGCATCCAAACCCCGTGATACGATACGCTCTATCACACATAAACCTCCTTATATCTTCCTCAAAACAGCCACCATACCTACCTATTATGGCATTTCCATAGCCATTCCGAGATATATTGCCATGCAACTTTCCACCGTTCCGTTCATCATCATGACATACATTACTTTTGTCATATTGCCATTAGATGATCATGTAGTTGACATCGTATTTGTGGCAAAGCCACCATGCATAATTTTTCATACATGTCACTCTTGATTCATTGCACCATCCCGGTACACCGCCGGAGGCATTCATATAGAGTCATATCTTGTTCTAGTTTCGAGTTGTAATTCATGTGTTGTAATCAATAAAAGTGTGATGATGATCATTATTAGAGCATTGTCCCAAAGAAAAAAAAAAGAAAGGCCAAAAAAGGGGGGCAATGTTACTATCTCTTTTTCCACACTTGTGCTTCAAAGTAGCACCATGTCATTCATATTGCGAGTCTCATATATTGTGCTTCAAAGTAGCACCATGTTTTTCATATAGTGAGTCTCGTATGTTGTCACTTTCATATACTAGTGGGAATTTTTCATTATAGAACTTGGCTTGTATATTCCTACGATGGGCTTCCTCAAATGCCCTAGGTCTTCGTGAGCAAGCGAGTTGGATGCACACCCACTAATTTTCTTTTGTTGAGCTTTCATTCATTTATAGCTCTAGTGCATCCGTTGCATGGCAATCCCTACTCCTCATGTTGACATCAATTGATGGGCATCTCCATAGCCCGTTGATTATCCTCGTCAATGTGAGACTTTCTCCTTTTTTGTCTTCTCCACACAATCCCCATCATCATATTCTATTCCACCCATAGTGCTATATCCATGGCTCACACTCATGTATTGCGTGAAGTTTGAAAAAGTTTGAGATTATTGAAGTACGAAACAATTGCTTGGCTTGTCATCGGGGGTGTAGAATTTGGGAACATTTTTGTGTGACGAAAATGAAGCATAGCCTAACTATATGATTTTGTAGGGATGAACTTTCTTTAGCCATGTTATTTTGAGAAGACATGATTGCTTTGATTAGTATGCTTGAAGTATTACTATTTCTGTTATCAATATGAACTTTTATTTTGAATCATTTGGATCTGAACATTCATGCCACAATAAAGAAAATTACATTGTGAAATATGCTAGGTAGCATTCCACATCAAAAATTTTGTTTTTATCATTTACCTACTCGAGGACGAGCAGGAATTAAGCTTGGGGATGCTTGATATGTCTCCAACGTATCTATAATTTTTGATTGTTCCATGCTATTATATTACCCCTTTTGGATGTTTATGGGCTTTATTTTACACATTTATATCATTTTTGGGACCAACCTACTAACCGGAGGCCCAGCCCGTATTGCTGTTTTTTTTTTGCCTATTTCAGTATTTCGAAGAAAAGGAATATCAAACGGAGTCCAAACGGAATGAAACCTTCGGGAGCGTGATTTTTGGAACGAACGTGATCCAAAGGACTTGGAGTGCAAGCCAAGAAGCGATCGAGGCGGCCAGGAGATAGGAGGGCGCACCCACCCCCTCTGGGCGTGCTCCCTGTCTCCTGGGCCCCTCGGGCGGCCACCGACGTACTTCTTCCTCCTATATATACCCACGTACCTCGAAAACATCCAGGGAGCCAACTAAAAACAATTTCCACTGTCGTAACCTTCTGTATCCGCAAGATCCCATCTTGGAGCCTTCGTCGGTGCTCCGCCGGAGGGGGAATCGACCATGGAGGGCTTCTACATAAACACCATAGCCCCTCCGATGAGTTGTGAGTAGTTTACCACAGACCTTCGGGTCCATAGTTATTAGCTAGATGGCTTCTTCTCTCTTTTTGGATCTCAATATAATGTTCTCCCCCTCTCTTGTGGAGATCTATTCGATGTAAACTCTTTTTGCGGTGTGTTTGTCGAGATCCGATGAATTGTGGGTTTATGATCAAGTTTATCTATGAGAAATATTTGAATCTCCTCTAAATTCTTTTATGTATGATTGAGTTATCTTTGCAAGTCTCTTCAAATTATCAGTTTGGTTTGGCCTACTAGATTGATCTTTATTGCCATGGGAGAAGTGCTTAGCTTTGGGTTCAATCTTGCGGTGTCCTTACTGTTGGGGAACGTAGCAGAAATTCAAAATTTTCCTATGTGTCACCAAGATCTATCTATGGAGAAACCAGCAACGAGGGGAAGGAGAGTGCATCTACATACCCTTGTAGATCGCTAAGCGGAAGCGTTCAAGAGAACGGGGTTGAAGGAGTCGTACTCGTCGTGATCCAAATCACTAGAGATCCTACTGCCGAACGGACGGCACCTCCGCGTTCATCACACGTACAGCCCGGTGATGTCTCCCATGCCTTGATCCAGCAAGGAGAGAGGGAGAGGTTGGGGAAGACTCCGTCCAGCAGCATCACGACGGCGTGGTGGTGGTGGAGGAGCACGGTACTCCAGCAGGGCTTCACCAAGCACTACGAGAGACGAGGAGGGAGAGAGGTAGGGCTGCGCCTTGGGAGAGAGAAACTCATGTGTTGGGCAGCCCCAAAACCTCCACTATATATAGGGGGAAGGGAGAGGGGTAGGCGCCCTAGGGTTTCCCCTAGGGGGGGCGGCGGCCAGGGCAGATGGGATCGCCCCTTTGGGTGACTTGGCCCCCAAGCCAGGAGGTGGGAACCCTAGATGGGCGCCCCAAACCCCCTGGTCACGTGGGAATAGGTGAGGGGGGCGCACAGCCCCTTAGTGGGCTGGTTTGCCCCCTCCCCTTGGCCCATGAAGCCCCCCCAACACTTGTCGGGGCTCCCGAAACACCTTTCGGTCATGCTGGTCATCACCCGGTACCTCCGGAACACTTCCAGACTCCAAAACCCTTCGTCCAATATATCAATCTTCACCTCCGGACCATTCCGGGATTCCTCGTGACGTCCGAGATCTTATCCGGGACTCCGAACAACATTTGGTAACCACATACAAACTTCCTTTATAACCCTAACGTCATCGAACCATAAGTGTGTAGACCCTATGGGTTCGGGAACCATGCAGGCATGACCGAGACGTTCTCCGGTCAATAACCAACAGCGGGATCTGGATACCCATGTTGGCTCCCACATGTTCCACGATGATCTCATCGGATGAACCATGATGTCAAGGACTCAATCAATCCCGTATACAATTCCCTTCGTCTAACGGTATTGTACTTGCCCGAGATTCGATCGTCGGTATGCCGATACCTTGTTCAATCTCGTTACCGGCAAGTCTCTTTACTCGTTCCGTAACACATCATCCCGCGATCAACTCTTTGATCACATTGTGCACATTGTGATGATGTCCTACCGAGTGGGCCCAGAGATACCTCTCCGTCACACGGAGTGACAAATCCTAGTCTCGATTCGTGCCAACCCAACAGACCCTTTCGGAGATACCTGTAGTGCACCTTTATAGCCACCCAGTTAAGTTGTGATGTTTGGTACACCCAAAGCATTCCTACGGTATCCGGGAGTTGCAAAATCTCATGGTCTAAGGAAATGATACTTGACATTAGAAAAGCTTTAGCATACGAACTATAAGATCTTTGTGCTAGGCTTAGGATTGGGTCTTGTCCATCACATCATTCTCCTAATGATGTGATCCCATTATCAACGACTTCCAATGTCCATGGTCAGGAAACCGTAACCATCTATTGATCAACGAGCTAGTCAATTATAGGCTTACTAGGGACATGGTGTTGTCTATGTATCCACACATGTATCTGAGTTTCCTATCAATACAATTATAGCATGGATAATAAATGATTATCATGAACAAGGAAATATAATAATAACTTATTTATTATTGCCTCTAGGGCATATTTCCAACAGACTCCCACTTGCACTAGAGTCAATAGTCTAGTTCACATCGCCATGTGATTAACACTCACACGTAACATCGCCATGTGACCAACTTCCAAAGAGTTTACTAGTGTCATTAAACTAGTTCACATCATCATGTGATTAAGACTCAATGAGTTCTGGAGTTTGATCATGTTTTGCTTGTGACAGAAGTTTTAGTCAACAGTCTGCAACATTCAGATCCGTATGTACTTCGCAAATCTCTAGGTCATATTGTAAATGCTGCTTCCACGCTCCACTTGGAGCTATTCCAAATGGTCGCTCCACTATATGTATCCGGTTTGCTACTCAGAGTCATTCGGATAGGTGTTAAAGCTTGCATCGTCGTAAGCCTTTACGCTGAACTCTTTATCACCTCCATAATCGAGAAACAAATCCTTATTCCTCTAAGGATAATTTTGACCACTATCTGGTGATCCACTCCTTGATCACCTTTGTACCCTCTTGCCAGACATGTGGCAAGGCACACATCAGGTGCGGTACTTAGCATAGCATACTGTAGAGCCTACGTCTAAAGCATAGGGGACGACCTTCATCCTCTCTCTCTTTTCTGCCGTGGTCGAGCTTTAAGTTTTAACTTTGTACCTTATAACTCAGGCAAGAACTCCTTCTTTGACTGATCCATCTTGAACACTTTCAAGATCATGTCGAGGTACGTGCTCATTTGAAAGTATTATTAAGCATTTTGATCTATCTTATAGATCTTGACGCTTATTGTTCAAGTAGCCTAATCTAGGTTTTCCATTGAAAAACACTTTTCAAATAACCTTATATGATTTCTAGAAATTCTACATCATTTCTGATCAACAATATGTCAACAACATATACTCATCAGAAATTCTATAGTGCTCCCACTCACTTCTTTGGAAATACAAGTTTCTCATAAACTTTGTATAAACCCAAAATCTTTGATCATCTTATCAAAGTGCATATTCCAATTCCGAGATGCTTACTTCAGTCCATGGAAGGATCGCTGGAGCTAGCATACCTTTTAGCATCCTTAGGATCGACAAAACCTTTCTGATTGTATTGCATACAACCTTTCCTTACGAAAAATGGTAAGGAAACTAGTTTTGACATCCATCTGCCAGATTTCATAAATGCAGCTAATGCTAACATGATTCCGACGGACTTAAGCATCGCTATGGATGAGAAAATCTCATCGTAGTCAACTTCCTTGAACTTGTGAAAACTCTTCGCCACAAGTCGACCTTCATAGACGGTGACATTTCCGTCCACGTCCGTCTTCTTCTTAAAGATCCATTTATCTCAATGGCTTACCGATCATCGGGCAAGTCCACCAAAGTCCATGCTTTGTTCTGATACATGGATCCTATCTCGGATTTCATGGCTTCTAACCATTTGTCGGAATATGGGCCCACCATCGCTTCTCCATAGCTCGTAGGTTCATTGTTGTCTAGCAACATGACCTTTAAGACAGGATCACCGTACCACTCCGAAGCAGTACGCGTCCTTGTCATCCTACGAGGTTCGGTAGAGACTTGATCCGAAGCTTCATGATCACTATCATAAGCTTCCACTTCAATTGGTGTAGGTGCCACAAGAACAACTTCCTGTGCCCTGCTACACACTGGTTGAAGTGATGATTCAGTAACCTCATCAAGTCTCCACCATCCTCCCACTCAATTCTTTCGAGAGAAACTTTTCCTCGAGAAAGGACCCGATTCAAGAAACAATCCCTATTACTTTCGTATCTGAATTAGGAGGTATACCCAACTGTTTTGGGTGTCCTATGAAGATGCATTTTATCCGCTTTGGGTTCGAGCTTATCAATCTGAAACTTTTTCACATAAGCGTCGCAGCCCCAAACTTTTAAGAAACGACAACTTAGGTTTCTCCAAACCATAGTTCATACGGTGTCGTCTCAACGGAGTTACATGGTGCCCTATTAAGGTGAGTGCGGTTGTCTCTAATGCTTAACCCATGAACGATAGTGGTAATTCGATAAGAGACATCATGGTACGCACCATATCCAATAGGGTGCAACTATGATGTTCGGACACACCATCACACTATGGTGTTCTAGGCGGTATAAATTGTGAAACCATTTCCACAATGTCTTAATTGCATGCCAAAGCTCGTAACTCAGATACTCATCTCTATGATCATATCATAGACATTTTATCCTCTTGTCACGATGATCTTCAACTTCACTCTGAAATTACTTGAACCATTCAATAATTCAGACTTGTGTTTCATCAAGTAAATATACTCAGTATCTACTCAAATCATCCGTGAAGTAAGAACATAACGATATCCACTGCGTGCCTGGGCACTCATTGGACTGCACACATCAAAATGTATTACTTCCAACAAGTTGCTTTCTTGTTCCATTTTACTGAAAATGAGGCTTTCAGTCATCTTGCCCATGTGGTATGATTTGCATGTCTCAAGTGATTCAAAATCAAGAGAGTCCAAATGATCCATCTGCATGGAGTTTCTTCATGCATATACACCAATAGACATGGTTCGCATGTCTCAAACTTTTCAAAAACGAGTGAGTCCAAAGATCCATCAACATGGAGCTTCTTCATGCGTTTTATACCAATATGACTTACATGGCAATGCCACAAGTAAGTGGTACTATCATTACTATCTTATATCTTTTGGCATGAAAATGTGTATCACTACGATCGAGATTCAATAAACCATTCCTTTAGGTGCAAGACCATTAAAGGTATTATTCAAATAAATAGAGTAACCATTATTATCCTTAAATGAATAACCGCATTGCGATAGACATAATCCAATCATGTCTATGCTCAATGCAAACACCAAAAGACAATTATTCAGGTTTAATACTAATCTTGATGGTAGAGGGAGCGTGCGATGTTTGATCACATCAAACTTGGAAACAGTTCCAACACATATCGTCATCTCACCTTTAGCTAGTCTTCGTTTATTCCGTAGCCTTTTATTTCGAGTTACTAACACTTAGCAACCGAACCGGTATCTAATACCCTGGTGCTACTAGGAGTACTAGTAAAGTACACATTAACTTAATGTATATCCAATATACTTCTATCGACCTTGCCAGCCTTCTCATCTACCAAGTATCTAGGGTAATTCTGCTCTAGTGGCTATTCCCCTTATTACAGAAGCACTTAGTCTCGGGTTTGGGTTCAACCTTGGGTTTCTTCACTAGAGCAGCAGCTGATTTGCCGTTTCATGAAGTATCCCTTCTTGCCCTTGCCCTTTTGAAACTAGTGGTTTCACCAACCATCAACAATTGATGCTCCTTCTTGATTTCTACTTTCGCGGTGTCAAACATCGCGAATACCTCAAGGATCATCATATCTATCCCTGATATGTTATAGTTCATCACGAAGCTCTAGCAGCTTGGTGGTAATGACTTTGGAGAAACATCACTATCTCATCTGGAAGATCAACTCCCACTCGATTAAAGTGATTGTTTTACTCAGACAATCTGAGCACAAGCTCAACGATTGATCTTTTCTCCCTTAGTTTGTAGGGTAAGAAAATCGTCGGAGGTCTCATACCTCTTGACGTGGGCACGAGCCTAAAATCCCAATTTCAGCCCTCAAAACATCTCATATGTTTCGCGATGTTTCGAAAACGTCTTTGGTGCCTCAACTCTAAACTGTTTAACTGAACTATCACGTAGTTATCAAAACGTGTATGTCCGATGTTCGCAACATCCACAGACGACGTTTGGGGTTCTGCACACTGAGCGGTGCATTAAGGACATAAGCTTTCTACTGATCGCATAATCACTACTGTCAACTTTCAACTATATTTTCTCTAGGAACATATCTAAAACAGTAGAACTAAAGCGTGAGCTATGACATAATTTGCAAAGGGTCTTTTGACTATGTTCGGGATAATTAAGTTCATCTTATGAACTCCCACTCAGATAGACATCCCTCTAGTCATCTAAGTGATTACATGATCCGAGTCAACTAGGCCGTGTCCGATCATCACGTGAGATGGACTAGTCATCATCGGTGAACATCTTCATGTTGATCATATCTACTATACGACTCATGCTCGACCTTTCAGTCTCTTGTGTTCTGAGGCCATGTTTGTACATGCTAGGCTCGTCAAGTCAACCTAAGTGTTTCGCGTGTGTAAATCTGGCTTACACCTGTTGTATGTGAACGTAAGAATCTATCACACCCGATCATCACGTGGTGCTTCGAAACGACGAACTTTCGCAACGGTGCACAGTTAGGGGGAACACTTTCTTGAAATTTTAATGAGGGATCATCTTATTTACTACCGTCGTTCTAAGCAAATAAGATGCATAAACATGATAAACATCACATGCAATCAAATAGTGACATGATATGGCCAATATCACATTGCTCCTTTTGATCTCCATCTTCGGGGCTCCATGATCATTATCGTCACCGGCATGACACCATGATCTCCATCATCATGATCTCCATCATCGTGTCTCCATGAAGTTGTCTCGCCAACTTATTACTTCTACTACTATGGCTACCGGTTAGCAATAAAGTAAAGTAATTACATGGCGTTGTTCAATGACACGCAGGTCATACAATAAATAAAGACAACTCCTATGGCTCCTGCCGGTTGTCATACTCATTGACATGCAAGTCGTGATTCCTATTACAAGAACATGATCAATCTCATACATCACATATCATTCATCACATTCTTCTTGGCCATATCACATCACATAGCATACCCTGCAAAAATAAGTTAGACGTCCTCTAATTGTTGTTTGCATGTTTTACGTGGCTGCTATGGGTTTCTAGCAAGAACGTTTCTTACCTACGCAAAACCACAACGTGATATGCCAATTGCTATTTACCCTTCATAAGGACCCTTTTCATCGAATCCGTTCCGACTAAAGTGGGAGAGACTGGCACCCGCTAGCCACCTTATGCACCAAGTGCATGTCAGTCGGTGGAACCTGTCTCACGTAAGAGTACGTGTAAGGTCGGTCCGGGCCGCTTCATCCCACAATACCGTCGAAACAAGATTGGACTAGTAACGGTAAGCATATTGAACAAAATCAACGCCCACAACTACTTTGTGTTCTACTCGTGCAAAGAATCTACGCAATAGACCTAGCTCATGATGCCACTGTTGGGGAACGTAGCAGAAATTCAAAAATTTCCTACGTGTCACCAAGATCTATCTATGGATAAACCAGCAACGAGGGGAAGGAGAGTACATCTACATACCCTTGTAGATCGCTAAGCAGAAGCGTTCAAGAGAACGGGGTTGAAGGAGTCGTACTCGTCGTGATCCAAATCACCGGAGATCCTAGTGTCGAACGGACGGCACCTCCGCGTTCAAGACACATACAGCCCGGTGACGTCTCCCATGCCTTGATCCAGCAAGGAGAGAGGGAGAGGTTGGGGAAGACTCCGTCCAGCAGCAGCACGACGGCGTGGTGGTGGTGGAGGAGCGCGGTACTCCAGCAGGGATTCGCCAAGCACTACGAGAGACGAGGAGGGAGAGAGGTAGGGCTGCGCCTTGGGAGAGAGAAACTCAAGTGTTGGGCAGCCCCAAAACCTCCACTATATATAGGGGGAAGGGAGAGGGGGAGGCACCCTAGGGTTTCCCCTAGGGGGGCGGCGGCCAGGGCAGATGGGATCGCCCCTTTGGGTGACTTGGCCCCCAAGCCAGGAGGTGGGAACCCTAGATGGGGCGCCCCAAACCCCCTGGTCACGTGGGAATAGGTGAGGGGGGCGCACAGCCCCTTAGTGGGCTGGTTTGCCCCCTCCCCTTGGCCCATGAAGCCCCCCAACACTTGTCGGGGCTCCTGAAACACCTTTCGGTCATGCTGGTCATCACCCGGTACCTCCGGAACACTTCCGGACTCCAAAACCCTTCGTCCAACATATCAATCTTCACCTCCGGACCATTCCGGGACTCCTCGTGACGTCCGGGATCTCATCCAGAACTCCGAACAACATTCTATAACCACATACAAACTTCCTTTATAACCCTAGCGTCATCGAACCTTAAGTGTGTAGACCCTACGGGTTCGGGAACCATGCAGACATGACCGAGACGTTCTCCGATCAATAACCAACAACGAGATCTGGATACCCATGTTGGCTCCCACATGTTCCATGATGATCTCATTGGATGAACCACGATGTCAAGAACTCAATCAATCCCGTATACAATTCCCTTTGTCTAGCGGTATTGTACTTGCCCGAGATACCTCTCCGTCACACGGAGTGACAAATCCCAGTCTCGATTCGTGCCAACCCAATAGACACTTTCGGAGATACCTGTAGTGCACCTTTATAGCCACCCAGTTACGTTGTGATGTTTGGTACACCCAAAGCATTCCTACGGTATCCGGGAGTTGCAAAATCTCATGGTCTAAGGAAATGATACTTGACATTAGAAAAGCTTTAGCATATGAACTACACGATCTTTGTGCTAGGCTTAGGATTGGGTCTTGTCCATCACATCATTCTCCTAATGATGTGATCCCGTTATCAACGACTTCCAATGTCCATGGTCAGGAAACCGTAACCATCTATTGATCAACGAGCTAGTCAATTAGAGGCTTACTAGGGACATGGTGTTGTCTATGTATCCACACATGTATCTGAGTTTTCTATCAATACAATTATAGCATGGATAATAAACGATTATCATGAACAAGGAAATATAATAATAACTTATTTATTATTGCCTCTAGGGCATATTTCCAACACTTATCCAGTGACAGCAGGGGTTGCAAGGCACGTATTGTATTGTTGCCATCGAGGATAAAAATATGGGGTTTATATCATATTGCTTGAGTTTATCCCTCTACATCATGTCATCTTTCTTAATGCGCTACTCTGTTCTTATGAACTTAATACTCTAGATGCATGCTGGATAGCGATCGATGTGTGGAGTAATAGTAGTAGATGCAGGCAGGAGTCGGTCTACTTGTCACGGACGTGATGCCTATATACATGAGCATGCCTAGATAATCTCATAATTATTCGCTTTTCTATCAATTGCTTGACAGTAATTTGTTCACCCACCGTAATACTTATGCTATCTTGAGAGAAGCCACTAGTGAAACCTATGGCCCCCGGGTCTATCTTTTATCATATAAGCTTTTAATCTACTTTTATTTGCATCTTTACTTTTTGCATCTATATTATTAAATACCAAAAATATATTTATCTTATCATACTATCTCTATCAGATCTCACTTTCGCAAGTGGCCGTGAAGGGATTGACAACCCCTTTATTGTGTTGGTTTCGAGTTCTTTGTTTGTTTGTGTATGTGCGTGGGACTTGTGAGGAGCCTCCTACTGGATTGATACCTTGGTTCTCAAAAACTGAGGGAAATACTTATGCTACTTTGCTGCATCACCCTTTCCTCTTCAAGGAAAACCAACGCAAGCTCAAGACGTAGCAGAGAGCTCCAAATTCGGGTAAGTAAAAGAAAGTCTCCTTCACATGCTTGCTTTGCATAATGAATGTCTTACCCGCCGCAATCTTCTTGGCCGCCTGAGTCTCCTGGAGGGCCTTTTGGGCTTCGGCCTTGGCGTCTCCTGTGCTCCGGAGGGCCTTCGCAAGCTCGGACTCTTGTGTCTTAGAGTCAGGCTCCAAGGACTCGTATTTTTGGACGAAATCCTGGAGCTCTTGCTGGACCTCGTTGACTCGGTCCTCCTGCTTCTCGCGCTCGGCGCGCTCCTTGGCCACTTTGTCTTCGGCCACGGTCAGCGCCGCCTTAAGGGCCGCCAGTTCGGTCGTGGCCCCTAGTAAAGTTCATGACGCTTCCATCAGCAAAAACGATTTTTCCTTTCTAAATATACAGACGGGGTATTATGTACCTTTGTTCTTTTCGAGCTGCCTCTTCACGAGGCCGAGCTCTCCCTCAGTCCGCTCCAGGTCCTGCTTCAGTTCGAAGACCTCCGCAGTACGAGCGGCAGCGGCCAGCAGCGACGCCTGCTTATTCACATAGACATCTTTTGTTAGACTCCTGCGGATGTTATTTGATCCTCTGTTCGGCCTTTCTTTCCGAACACCAAACAGAGCATCAGGGGCTACTGTCCATACTGTGATATTTTCTCACAATTTTTTTACTTACCTCAAAGCCTGTTAGGAGGCTGGCGCAGGCTTCGGTCAATCCGCTTTTGGCGGACCGGACCTTCTCAATCACCGCACTCATAAGAGTATGGTGTTCTTCATCAATGGAAGCGCCGCGAAGCACTTCCAGCAAGTTATCTGACGCCTCTAGATGGACAGAGGTCATCGGTACAGGCATCTCGCCCTCCTTAGAGAGAGGCTGCGTGCCTAAATCCGGAACCACTTGGGTTTCCGGAGCCGTATTCGGCTGGGGGCCAGACTTGCTGCGGCCCCCGTTATCGGAGTCCATGGGGGCCTTCCCTCCCATGTGCCCGGCGACTGGGATTTTGCCTGGGGGCGTCTCCAGAACCGTCTCCCCCTAGTGTTGTATCCACTGAGACAACACCTCGGTGTCGTCCGCGGGCCTGGGGGAGGAGGTTGTTGGGAGTGAATCGTTGTTCATTGCCGACGGGCCCAAGGACCCCTCCGAAGAGGATACCCCGATGTGGGACTTGGCCGGACTGCACATTCATGTTTGGCATGATAAGAAGCAATAAAGCAAAACATACTGGAAGTATTAAAGTGTCCAGGATGCTTACGACTTAGCCAGGGGCTTGTCCCTGGGCAGCCACTCCTCGCCGCTGTAGGTGGCCGTGGTGGAGTGGTCCGGAAGGAAGGTCTTTCCCTTCTTGGACGCCTCGGCCTCCCCCTGCGGGGCGGCCTTCCTCTTCTTCTCCCCCACCCGGTTGCGAGGGGAGGAATTTCCTCTTCCTCCTCCTCGGCTTCGTTGGAGGAGCGTGTCTCGGTGTCTTCGGACGTCACGTCCGATGCCACCTTGCGCCGGAGACCTTTCCTGGTCCCCGCGGCCTTCTTCTTGGCCTTCTTCTCCGGCACCTCATAGGGCACCGGAAACATCATCTTTGTTAAGAGAGGCGATGCTTGATCTTCGGATAGTGGAGCCAGACAGTCAATCCGCTCCGCTGTCGATACCCAGTCCTGATTAAATCAGCTTGGAGGCTTAGTTTCCTCCCACGAATATGCTGGTAAAAGGCACATCTTGCAAAATATAAAGACTCACCGAATGGGCTTGGCGTTTCGCGCTGAGTCCGCGTTCTTCAGTAATGGGTGGGGGGACCTCAGTGGCCTTGAAGAGCACCTTCCAGACGTCTTCGTGCGTCATGTCGAAGAGCTCTTGCAGCATTTGGTGTTCGGCCGGGTCAAACTCCCACAAATTATAAGCCCGTCTTTGACATGGAAGGATCCGGCGGATGAGCATGACCTGGACCACATTGACAAGCTTGATTTTCTTGCCTATCATGTTTTGGGTGCAGGTCTAGAGTCCGGTCAGCTCCACCGAGGAGCCCCAGGCTAAGCCCTTCTCTTTCTAGGAGGTGAGCCGCATGGGGACGCCGGATCAAAATTTAGGGGTCGCCGCCCAGTTGGGTCGCGCGGCTCGGTGATGTAGAACCACCCCGATTGCCACCCCTTCACGGTCTCCACATAGGAGCCTTCGGGCCAGGTGACATTGGGCATCTTGCCCACCATGGCGCCCCCGCACTCCGCTTGCTGGCCGCCCACCACCTTTGGCTTCACGTTGAAGGTCTCAGCCATAGGCCGAAGTGGGGCATGATGCAGAGGAAGGCCTCGCACACGGCGATGAACGCTGAGATGTTGAGGATGAAATTGGGGGCCAGATCATGGAAGTCCAGCCTGTAGTAGAACATCAGCCCGCAGACAAACGGGTGGAGGGGGGATCCCAGTCCATGGACGAAGTGAGAGAGGAACACTACCCTCTCCTGGGGTTTTGGGGTGGGGACAATCTGCCCTTCAGCCGGAAGCTAGTGCGTGATGTTTGCGGACAGGTATCCGGCCTCCCGAAGCTTCGTAATGTCCTCCTCCATGACGGAGGAGGCCATCCACTTGCCTCCCGCTCCGGACATGCTTGGAATGACTTTTGCAGAGAAGGTGAAAACTTGGGCGCTGGAGCTCGAGCGAGAATGGATGAGCAGAGGAAGAAGAGGGCGTGGGTGAAAAATGGGAATCCTTGTCTCTTTATAAAGGCGGTAGAAACTGTGCGCCTCCCCACTTGCCCCATAAACTCGCTTATTCCCCAAGCGCCACGTTGATGGCGCGGTTGGGTTACCAACACCCATATTGATGAGAATCCCGTGATAAGGGGACACGATCTCTGCTTCGACAAGACGTGCCAGTAAAACCGCCTCGCAATATGTGCAGTAGCAGGTTGAGAAAAACAGTTCGCATAATGACCAGGCCGCGGTGTGATGTCACGCTATGGAAAGTTGTCAGCAGATTAGATTTGTGGAATATTGTGCTCTCTACAGTAGTACGTGGAATTTGTTTTGCAGAGCCGGACACGATTCATGTGTTCAATATCTACCTTGGAGTATTCGGAGAAGGAACCCACCTTGCAATGCCAAAGACAATCTGCGCGCCGGACTCATCATCATTGAAGCCTGGTTCAGGGGCTACTGAGGGAGTTCTGGATTAGGGGGTACTCGGACAGCCAGACTATGTACTTGTGCCGGACTGTTGGACTTTGAAGATACAAGATTGAAGACTTTGTCTCGTGTCCGGGTGGGACTCTCCTTTGCGTGGAAGGCAAGCTTGGCAATTCGGATATGTAGATTTCCTTCTCTGTAACTGACTTTGTCTAACCCTAGCCCCCTCCAGTGTCTATATAAACCGAAGGGTTTAGTCCGTAGGACAACAACAATCACAATTGTATGCTAGCTTCTAGGGTTTAGCCTCTACGATCTCGTGGTAGATCAACTCTTGTAATACTCATATCATCAAGATCAATCAAGCAGGAAGTAGGGTATTACCTCCATAGAGAGGGCCCGAACCTGGGTAAACATTGTGTCCCCCGCCTCCTGTTACCATTAGCCTTAGACGCACGGTTCGGGACCCCCTACCCGAGATCCGCTGGTTTTGACACCGACAATGGCCTCTAGCCATTTTGTGGAATCTTGGCTCATCATCGCTTCCTCATAGTTCGTAGGTTCGCCATGGTCAAGTAACATGACTTCCAGAATAGGATTACCGTACCACT
Source organism: Triticum dicoccoides (assembly GCF_002162155.2). NCBI lineage: Eukaryota > Viridiplantae > Streptophyta > Magnoliopsida > Poales > Poaceae > Triticum > Triticum dicoccoides. Next base: position 646,280,938 of record NC_041383.1, on the reverse strand, counting down.
CTGGTGCGGATCTTACTCTCGTTTACCTATGAGTGTCAGTGTCAAAACTGGCGGATCTTGGGTAGGGGGTCCCGAACTGTGCGTCTAGGCGGATGGTAACAGGAGACAAGGGACACGATGTTTTACCCAGGTTCGGGCCCTCTTGATGGAGGTAAAACCCTACGTCCTGCTTGATTAATATTGATGATGTGTGTTACAAGAGTGGATCTACCACAAGATCAAGGAGGCTAAACCCTAGAAGCTAGCCTATGGTATGATTGTTGTTCGTCCTATGGACTAAAGCCATTCGGTTTATATAGACACCAGAGAGGGCTAGGGTTACACAAAGTCGGTTAGAATGGTAGGAGATCTACATATCCGTATCGCCAAGCTTGCCTTCCACGCCAAGGAAAGTCCCATCCGAACACGGGACGAAGTCTTCAATCTTGTATATTCATAGTCTTGGAGTCCGGCCGATCATGATAGTTCGGCTGTCCGGACACCCCCTAGTCCGGAACTCCCTCAGTAGCCCCTGAACCAGGCTTCAATGACGACGAGTCCGGCGCGCATGTTGTCTTCGGCATTGCAAGGCGGGTTCTTCCTCCGAATAATTTATAGAAGATTGTGAACACCAGGATAGTGTCCGGCTCTGCAAAAAATAAATTCCATGTACCATCATAGAGAGAATAATATTACACAAGTTCAATCTGCTGACGTATTCTGTGGCGTGACGTCACACCACTACCAAGCCTTTACTCGAATTGTTTTTACTGTACCACCTCAGCGCATTTCGTGAAGCGGTTTCCTTGGCACGTCTTGTCAAAGCAGAGATCGTGTTCCCCTTATTCCGGGATTCCCATCAATACGGACGTGGGTAAACCAACCGCGCCATTGATTGTGGCGCTTGGGAGATAAGCGAGTTTTACCAGGCCAGTGGGGACACATGTTTTTGTCCGCCCATATAAGGGGATAAAGATCCAACCCTTTTACTTGCGCCTTCTTCCTCCTTGGCTTATCCATCTCCGCGAACTCAAGCTCCAGCGCCCAAGTCCGCGCTTCTCACCTCAACCTTCTCCAACTATGTCCGGAGCGGGAGGCAAGTGGATGGCCTCCTCCATTACGGAGGGGCAGATCCAGAAGCTGCGCAACGCCGGATATTTGTCCAGCAACATCGCGCACCGGCTCCCCGACGAGGGGGAGCTCATCCCCACCCCCAGGCCCCATGAGAGGGTAGTATTTCTTCCCCATTTCCTCCGTGGACTGGGCTTCCCACTTCATCCCTTTGTCCGGGGGCTCGTGTTCTACTACGGCCTGGATTTCCATGATCTGGCCCCGAATTTCATCCTCAACATCTCGGCGTTTATCGTCATGTGCGAGACCTTCCTCTGCATCCAGCCCCACTTCGGCTTGTGGCTCAAGACCTTCAGTGTCAAGCCGAAGGTTGTGAAGGGCAGCCAAGCGGAGTGCGGAGGCGCCATGGTGGGCAGGATGTCCCACGTTACTTGGCTGGAGGGAACCTTCGTGGAAACCGTTAAGGGGTGGCAATCGGGGTGGTTCTACATCACCGAGCCGCGTGACCCTGATTGGGCAGCGGCCCCCGAATTCAGATCCGGCATCCCCACACGGCTCACCTCCTGGAAAGAGATCGGCCGGATCTGGGGTGATTCCGAGGAACTGATAGGACTCCAAGCCTGTATCCAAAAGCTGGTGGACAAGAAGCTCAAGCTTGTCAACGTTGTCCAAGTCATGCTCATCCGCCGGATTCTCCCGTGCCAGCGACGGGCTTCAACATGTGGGAATTCGATCCGGCGCAGCACCAGACTCTGAAAGGGCTCTTCGACACTACGTACGAAGATGTCTGGAAGGTGCTGTTCAAGGGCGCCGAGGCTCCCGCATCCGCTACCGAAGATCGCGGATTCAGCTCGCAGCATCCAACTGACGAGGTAAACGATTTTGTCGCTTGTTTTCCATAGTTTGACTCTATGCGGGATCTAAACTCCCTTTACCTTTGACAGGACTGGCTGGCGAAGGCCGAACAGACTATCTGTCCGGCCCCATTGCCAGAGGGCCCAGCGGACGCCCGCCTAATGGGGTTGCTGGCTCCGGCACCCCATGTGGTGCCGGAGAAGAAAGCCACGGGTACTCGAAAGAGCTCCCGTTTTCAAGTGCTATCGGATGATGAATCCGAGGCCGACTCTTCCCACAAAGGCGAGGAGGAGAAGAAGAAAGCCTCTCCCCCAGCGGGGGGAGGGAAGAAAAGGAAGGCCTCCCCAACAAGGGAGGCCGAAGGGTCCAAGAAGGGAAAAACTCTTTCCCCAGACTGCTCCGCCAACGCCAGTGACGACGACGAGGACTGGCCTCCAAGGGCCAATCCCCTGGCGAGATCGTAAGTATCCGGACTCCCGAATAACTTCAAGGTTTTTCTTTTCGCCACATAATGTCTTTCTAATGCCGCATACAACCCTGCAGTCCGCCCAAGGATGATCTCCCTGCTTCGTCGAGCGGGTCCTTAGGTGCGTCGGACATGGATTCCCTTCCAACTGCCTCCACCCCCCGTGATGCGGACGATGCCAAGGTGGGATCCCAGGAAGGGACCCACCAGGAGGAAGAGGCCCCGGAGGTGTCGCAGGACAACCTCCCGGACTTTGCACCGGACTTGGCCCCGGAACCTACAGTGGCTCCGGAGTCCGGCGGGCGACCCCTTCGTAAGAAGGGCAAGACCGTGACGCCGGCAGCCTCCGTCCAACCGGAGGCGCCGGATAACTTGCTGGAGGCGCTCAATGGCACCTCCATTGAAGAGGAACACCGCACTGTTATGAGTGCGGTGATTCAGAAGGTTCAGCTTGCCAAGAGCGGGCTGACAGAAGCCTGCAGCAGCCTTCTAACAGGCTTTGAGGTAAGAATTTCGATATATATAAAATGGTACCGCATAGACAGTAGCCCCTGATGCTCGGTTCGGTGTTCGGAAAGAAAAGTCGGACTGAGGATCTAAAAAGATATACGCAGGAGTCATAAAAAATATGTCAATATGGGATTGCAGGTTGTGCTGCTGACCTCCGTCGCACTGTCTGCGGAGGTCAATACTTTGAAGGAAAGCCTCGAGCAGTCTGAGAACGAGCTTGGCCATGCCAAAAAGCAGCTCGAGGACAAGGAAGGTGAGTAACACCTTATTAAAATTGTACCTTATAAAAAAGGATTTTGGTTGCAAGAAAAATGACAAGGATAACGTGGATGTAATAGGGGCCACGAACGAGGTGGCGACCCTGAAGGAGGCGGTGTCCGCGGCCGAACGTAGTGCGGCCGCGGAACGCACCGAGCGAGAGAAGCATGAGGCGCGGGTGGCGGAGGTACAGCAAGAGCTCCAGGCTCTCATGGAAAAACATGAGAGTTTGGAGCATGACTTGAAGACTCGAGAGTCCGAGCTTGCGACGGCTCTTGAGACTGCCAAAACCGCTAGGGCAGAAGCCTATAAGGCCCTCCAGGAAATCGAGGCGTTGAAGAAAATAGCGGCGGGTAAGGCATTTTTCATGCAGTAAGCATGTGAGTGTGAGTTACATATCACTTACCCGAATTCGGAGCTCTCCAGGAGCGTTCGCAGATCTTCCTCGCAGCATATCCGATGCTGCCGCATTCTACCGGGCCGAGGAGGGGAGCTCAACGGAGAAGGTCTTCTAGTCTCAGTATGTTGAGGCCGGACATTCGGTGCCCCTTAGCGACCAGCTGAAGCAGCTGGTCGAGCTCCACAAGGTGGCCGAACAGGCCATGAAGGGCCTCATAGTTCGGCTGTGGCCTAAGGAGGCCATGCTGGGAGCTACTTCGGCCTGGTGCGGCGGCTGGTGGATGCGTGCCCGTGGGTTGAAGTCATCAAGCACTCCGCTTGTATTGAGGGTGCCCGTCGGGCCCTTGCCCGCGCAAAGGTGCACTGGGGCAAGATGGATGCCCAGAAGCTTGTGACGGACCCGCCACCGCAGGGCAAGGAGTACCGCACGCCCGAGATGTATTATAAGAGTGTCCTGAAGGGTGCCCGCACTATTGCGGGTGAGTGCTCCAAAGATGTAGTATTTGAGTAGACTCGCATTTTGTTATCCTGTGCGTTGAAAACTTAGTTCATATGCGCTAAGCAACGCTTGTTAATTTAAAATTTTACCTTCTGTGCGGCTGTTTATCAAATCTGAGAGATGGCAAGTCGTCGGCTTCAGCCCCCATGCCGCGAGTGCTGGGGTGTTCGGGATAAACTTGAGCACTCTTGTTCCCATTTTTGGGTCCATCTAGGGAGGCGCTCAACACGATGAACAAGGCAACCGGACTTATAATGCTTGAACACTGTCACTTAGCCATGGAATTCTATAATTTTAAATTTTGGCGAAGCCCCTAGTCTTCGGAAGGCCGAATTTGGGGCAATATCCACGCCTGAGCCGGACAAAAACCGGCTCCTCGCTCTAAGCGGCATAAGTCTTTAAGGACTCGCAAAAAACCTCTCGAACAGCGACCGGCTCTCGCCTCATCATGACGGTCAGTTTTAGCTTTCTCCACTGAGGCGTTAACCCAGCTCAACTGGGGCGCAATCACAGTGGTTCTCCCAGTGCTACCTTAGCCGATACAACGGAACATAAGGTACCAAAACATGGGAGCCGGGCAAACCCAACTATTAACCCAAGACATGATTCGGAGCCGGTGCATATAATGCTATAAGTTCGGGGTGCCGCACTTGTGAAAGTGTTCAGACTTATCACACCATGATGCGGGAAACGTAAGCCCCTGGTGTATTTGAACCGTACCAAAGTGTACGGATGCGACATGCCGTAAATGAACATATGTATAAAAAGGAAACGCAATTATAAGCAAAAAGGTGTTGCATTGTTTTATTCAAGAAGTGCTGCTATGAATGCAGAACGATACAACTAGTGCGATAAGCAAGGGACGGGACTATTTAAGCGTGTCCCCCTCCAGGGGTAGGCTGCGGAGTGGTGTATAAAACAGATTTAATGCTCGTAATGGAGACCACCTGGATATTCGGTGTAGCCTTTATCCTTCCCTGGCTGTTGCATCGTGAGTTCGGCAGGTCTGCTGCCGGACAAGGCCTCTGACGAACGGAGTCCTGTGGCTAAAAAATAAATAAAAAAGAGGAAAGAAAAAAAGAACAACACACTTGAGAGCCCCTGGTGTGGTTGAGCCACAGTCTGGGCCTATCGTGGTCGTGCCCCTCTCCCCATGCCCATGGTATCTTCAGAGCATAATGGTGTACGCGAAGGACCTGTCTTGATGTTTTGCGGGGGCTGGGGTTGGGGCCGCACTGCTACGCGTGCTCGGAACGTGCCAGGTGGTCTTGTTGTAGGTTACTCCGGGCGCGCTTAGCTGTGTCCGGCCGCTTAACGGCCGGACTCGAGAATTGCCTTAAGAGGCCGCATTGTACTTCTGCCACGAGAGCTGCTGTATGTTCCTCCGTGCGGAGAGAACGTTCAGTGTTTCCATTGACCGTGATGATTCCTCGAGGGCCTGGCATCTTGAGCTTGAGGTATGCGTAGTGCGGCACCGCGTTGAACTTTGCAAACGCGGTACGTCCGAACAGGGCATGATAGCCGCTGCGGAACGGAACTATGTCAAAGATTAACTCCTCGCTTCGGAAGTTATCCGGGGATCTGAAGACCACTTCCAGTGTAACTGAGCCTGTACAATTGGCTTCTACACCTGGTATGACACCTTTAAAGGTCGTCTTGGTAGGTTTAATCCTTGAGGGGTCTATGCCCATTTTGCGCACTATATCCTGGTAAAGCAGGTTCAGGCTGCTGCCGTCGTCCATCAGGACTCTGGTAAGGTGAAATCCATCGACGATTGGGTCTAAAACCATTGCGGCGAATCCGCCGTGGCGGATGCTAGTGGGGTGGTCCCTTCGGCCAAAAGTGATCGGGCAGGAGGACCATGGATTGAACTTCGGGGCAACTGGCTCCATCGCGTATACATCCCTGAGTGCACGCTTCCGCTCCCTTTTGGGTATGTGCGTTGCGTATATCATGTTCACCATCCGCACCTGTGGGGGGAAACCCTTCTGTCCTCTATTGTTCGGCGGTCAGGTCTCTTCCTCGTCATCGCTATGCAGCTCCTTGTCCTCGTTTTCGGCAATTAACTTGCCTGCCTGCTTGAATACCCAACAGTCCCTGTTGTTGTGGTTGGCTGGTTTTTCGGGGGTGCCGTGTATCTGGCACGAGCGGTCGAGTATTCTGTCCAAATTGGACGGACCCAGAGTAGTTCTTTTGAATGGCTTTTTCCGCTGACCGGGTTTAGAGCCTCTGAATCCAGCATTGACTGTTGTATCCTCACTATTGTCGCCGTTAGTGCGGCGTTTGTTTTTGTTACGACGCGACCTGCCATTTCGGTCCTTCAAATCTGGACTGCCAGAATTTTTGCTGAGGTTGTTGCTGCGTGCTAGCCAGCTATCCTCACCCGTGCAGAAGCGGGTCATGAGTGATGTGAGGGCTGCCATGGATTTCGGCTTTTCCTGTCCCAGGTGCCGGGCAAGCCACTCATCGCGGATGTTATGCTTGAAGGCCGCGAGGGCCTCCACATCCGGACAGTCGACGATTTGGTTTTTCTTGGTTAAGAACCGTGTCCAGAATTGTCTGGCCGATTCGTCTGGCTGCTGAATTATGTGGCTTAGGTCATCAGCGTCTGGTGGTCGCACATATGTGCCTTGGAAGTTATCGAGGAATGCTGATTCCAGGTCTTCCCAACTCCCAATTGACTCTGCTGGCAAGCTGTTAAGCCAATGCCGGGAAGGTCCCTTAAGCTTGAGCGGGAGATATTTGATGGCGTGAAGGTCATCACCGCGGGCCATGTGGATGTGAAGGAGATAGTCTTCGATCCAAACCGCGGGGTCTGTTGTGCCATCATAAGATTCGATATTGACGGGTTTAAACCCTTCGGGGATTTGATGATCCATTACTTCATCTGTGAAGCATAGTGGGTGTGTGGCGCCTCTGTACTGGGCGATGTCACGACGGAGCTCAAGAGAGCTTTGTCTATTTTGTTCGGCCCGGCCGGACTTACTATGTCCGGCGCGACGGTTGTCGTCACGTATCGTGGGGCGCCCACGCGATCCGTAGATCGATCTTGATTGTCTTGCCTTATCCTCCAATATATCTCGCAAGTCCGGAGCGTTCCCCTGTGGCCTTGTGCTTTTCGAGCGATGCCAGGGTATGGTTCTAGTGAAGGGCCTAGAGGCCTCCCTATCGCGACCACGGGGTGGTCGGTCAGCCGTATTATCTGCTGGTGATGCAGGTTCATATGTCTCCTCCTCTAATCGGGGGAGCAGCTTGCGTTTAGGGTAGCTTTTGGAGGGGCGTTCGAGCTCATGCTCTTCGGCCGCGAGGACTTCAGTCCATCTGTCGGCTAGCAGATCTTGATCAGCTCTAAGTTGTTGCTGCTTTTTCCTGAGGTTGTTTGCCGTGGCCATAAGCCTGTGTTTAAAACGCTCTTGTTCGACGGGATCCTCAGGCACGACGAATTCGTCGTCGTCGAGGCTTGCCTCGTCTCCGGAGGGAGGCATATAATCCTCTACCTCTTCTTCTGCCGCTCTCTCATGAGGGCTGGTGTCTCCGTCCTCCTGCGCTGAATTTTGCTGGAGGGGGTTGTCTTCGGCACTGTCCGGGGTATTATTATCTCCGGTGCCGGAATCGCCATTCTTGCTGTGGCGGGATTTAGAACGGCGCCGCTGACGTAGGCGCTTGGGCTGTTTTTGGAGGGGTCATCCTCCGCTGCTCCTTCGCCATTCCCATCCTTTGGGATATCCACCATGTATATGTCATATGATGAGGTGGCTGTCCAGTGCCCGGTAGGCGCTGGTTCTTGGTCGTCTCCGGCATCGTCGTCCATACCGTCGATGTCTTCGGAGTCGTAGTCTAGCATGTTGGTTAGATCGTCGACAGTGGCTACCAAGTGGGTGGTGGGTGGGCTTTGAATTTCTTCGTCGTCCGCATCCCAACCGTCCTGGTCGCAGTCCGGCCAGGGCTCTCCTGATAATGAGAGATACTTTAGCGAACTCGAGATGTCACCAAAAGGTGAGTGTTGGAAGATGTCCGCCGCGGTGAACTCCATGATCGGCGCCCAATCGGATTCGATCGGAGGGGGCGCGGGAGGTTCGGAGTCTGGTGAGGAGTCCGGCACCTTGAAGTCACGAGCTTTATGAGGGACAAGGTCAGTGTTCGGCTCTATCGCCGTAGAGGTTGCAGCCCCCGAGGCGGTGTCTAGCCATCCGTCCTCTATCTGCGCTGCCGGCTCCGAATTGAAGATCGGAGCGGGTTCGAGTGCGGCCTCTAGGGTACTGTCCGGCTGCAGAGCTAAATCATGCTCGCCGTGACAGTGCGGCACGCTCGGCTGTGGCTCGAATCCATCGAGGATCAAGTCCCCGCGGATGTCAGCCGTGAAGTTCAAACTTCCAAATCTGACCTGACGGCCAGGAGCGTAGCTTCCGATCTGCTCCAGTTGGCCAAGCGAATCGGCCCGCAGGGCGAAGGCGTCGAATACGAAGATCTATCCGGGGAGGAAGGTCTCACCCTGGACTGCGTCGTTGATGATGATCGAAGAAGCCATCGAGCCTATCGGTGACGGCACAGAGGAACTCTCAATGAAAGCACCAATGTCGGTGTCAAAACCGGCGGATCTCGGGTAGGGGCTCCCGAACTGTGCGTCTAGGCGGATGGTAACAGGAGACAAGGGACACGATGTTTTACCCAGGTTCGGGCCCTCTTGATGGAGGTAAAACCCTACGTCCTGCTTGATTAATATTGATGATGTGTGTTACAAGAGTGGATCTACCACGAGATCAAGGAGGCTAAACCCTAGAAGCTAGCCTATGGTATGATTGTTGTTCGTCCTATGGACTAAAGCCATCCGGTTTATATAGACACCGGAGAGGGCTAGGGTTACACAAAGTCGGTTACAATGGTAGGAGATCTACATATCCGCATCGCCAAAGTTGCCTTCCATGCCAAGGAAAGTCCCATCCGGACACGGGACGAAGTCTTCAATCTTGTATCTTCATAGTCTTGGAGTCCGGCCGATCATGATAGTTCGGTTGTCCGGACACCCCCTAGTCCGGAACTCCCTCAACGAGGTTCGGTAGTAACTTGATCTGAAGTTTCATGATCAATATCATTAGCTTCCTCACTAATTGTTGTAGGCGTCACAGGAACCGGTTTCTTTAATTACTACTTTCTAATAAGGGAGCAGGTATAGTTACCTCATCAAGTTCTACTTTCCTCCCACTCACTTCTTTCGTGAGAAACTCCTTCTCTAGAAAGGATCCATTCTTAGCAACGAATGTCTTGCCTTCGGATCTGTGATAGAAGGTGTACCCAACAGTTTCCTTTAGGTATCCTATGAAGACACATTTCTCCGATTTGGGTTCGAGCTTATCAGGTTGAAGATTTTTCACATAAGCATCACAGTCCCAAACTTTAAGAAATGACAACTTTGGTTTCTTGCCAAACCATAGTTCATAAGGCATCGTCTCAACGGATTTTGATGGTGCCCTATTTAACATGAATGTAGCCGTCTCTAAAGCATAACCCCAAAACGATAGCGGTAAATCAGTAAGAGACATCATAGATCGCACCATACCTAGTATGATTACGACGTTCTGACACACCATTACGTTGTGGTGTTCCAGGTGACGTGAGTTGTGAAACTATTCCGCATTGTTTCAAAAGTAGACCAAACTCGTAACTCAAATATTCTCCTCCACGATCAGATCGTAGAAACATTATTTTCTTGTTACGATGATTTTCCACTACACTCTGGAATTCTTTGAACTTTTCAAATGTTTCAGACTTATGTTTCATTAAGTAGATATACCCATATCTGCCCAAATCATCTATGAAGGTGAGAAAATAACGATACCAACCGCAAGCCTCAACATTCATCGGACCACATACATCAGTATGTATGATTTCCAACAAATCTGTTGCTCGCTCCATTGTTCCGGAGAACGGCGTTTTAGTCATCTTGCCCATAAGGCATGGTTCGCAAGTACCAAGTGATTCATAATCAAGTGATTCCAAAAGTCCATCAGTATGGAGTTTCTTCATGCGCTTTACACCAATATGACCTAAACGACAGTGCCACAAATAAATTGCATTATCATTATCAACTCTGCATCTTTTGGCTTCAACATTATGAATATGTGTATCACTACTATCGAGATTCAATAAAAATAGACCACTCTTCAAGGGTGCATGACCATAAAAGATATTACTCATATAAATAGAACAACCATTATTCTCAGATTTAAATGAATAACCGTCTCGCATTAAACAAGATCCAGATATAATGTTCATGCTCAACGCTGGCACCAAATAACAATTATTCAGGTCTAAAATTAAACCGAAGGTAGATGTAGAGGTAGCGTGCGACGGCGGTCACATCGACTTTGGAACCATTTCCCACGTGCATCATCACCTCGTCCTTAGCCAGTCTTCACTTAATCTGTAGTCCCTGTTTCGAGTTGCAAATATTAGCAACAGAACTAGTATCAAATACCCAGGTGCTACTGCGAGCTCTAGTAAGGTACACATCAATAACATGTATATCACATATACCTTTGTTCACCTTGCCATCCTTCTTATCCGCCAAATACTTGGGGCAGTTCCGCTTCCAGTGACCAGTCTGCTTGCAGTAGAAACACTCAGTCTCAGGCTTAGGTCTAGACTTGGGCTTCTTCTCTTGAGCAGCAACTTGTTTGCCGTTCTTTTTGAAGTTCCCCTTCTTCTTCCCTTTACCCTTTTTCTTGAAACTGGCGGTCTTGTTGACCATCAACACTTGATACTCCTTCTTGATTTCTACCTCCGCAACCTTTAGCATTGCGAAGAGATCGGGAATTGTCTTGTTCATCCCTTGCATATTATAGTTCATCACGAAGCTCTTGTAGCTTGGTGGCAGTGATTGAAGAATTTTGTCAACGACACTATCATCAGGAAGATTAACTCCCAGTTGAATCAAGTGATTATTATACCCAGACATTTTGAGTATATGTTCACTGACAGAACTATTCTCCTCCATCTTGTAGCTATAGAACTTATTGGAGACTTCATATCTCTCAATTCGAGCATCTGCTTGAAATATTAACTTCAACTCCTGGAACATCTCATATGCTCCATGACGTTCAAAACATCGTTGAAGTCCCGGTTCTAAGCCGTAAAGCATGGCACACTGAACTATCGAGTATTCATCAGCTTTGCTCTGCCAGACATTCTTAATGTCGTCAGTTGCATCTGAAGCAGGCATGGCACCTAGCGGTGCTTCCAGGACGTAATTCTTCTGTGCAGCAATGAGGATAATCCTCAAGTTACGGACCTAGTCCGTGTAATTGCTACCATCATCTTTCAACTTTGCTTTCTAAAGGAACGCATTAAAGTTCAACGGAACAACAGCATGGGCCATCTATCTACAACAACATAGATAAGCAAAATATTATCAGGTACTAAGTTCATGATAAATTCAAGTTCAATTAATCACATTACTTAAGAACTCCCACTTAGATAGACATCTCTCTAATCATCTAAGTGATCACGTGATCCAAATCAACTAAACCATAATCGATCATCACGTGAAATGGAGTAGTTTCCAATGGTGAACATCACTATGTTTATCATATCTACTATATGATTCACGCTCGACCTTTCAGTCTTAGTGTTCCGAGGCCATATCTGCATATGCTACGCTCGTCAAGTTTAACCCGAGTATTCTGCGTGTGCAAAACTGGCTTGCACCCGTTGTAGATGAACGTAGATCTTATCACACCCGATCATCACGTGGTGTCTCGGCACGACGAACTTTGGCAACGGTGCATATTCAGGGAGAACACTTTTACCTTGAAATTTAGTGAGAGATCATCTTATAATGCCGCTGACGGTGTCCTGGACTAGGGGGTACTCACCACGTCGTCTCCCGATCAGGTGGATTGGGCCGAGGATCCCCATGGTTGTATACTCATGGGCCAGTCCGGACAGCTGCCGCATACAAGGAAGAATCCACAAGACTTGGCGATCAAGACAATGACTCCTCCCCCACCGGCGTATTCGGCTAGGACTCTTGTTATCCTAGGCCTCTGGTGCATTATATAAACCGGGGCCAGGCTAGTCGATAGACATATACAACAATCATACCATAGGCTAGCTTATAGGGTTTAGCCTCTCTGATCTCGTGGTAGATCAACTCTTGTACTACCCATATCATCAATATTAATCAAGCAGGACGTAGGGTTTTACCTCCATCGAGAGGGCCCGAACCTGGGTAAAACATCGTGTCCCTCGTCTCTTGTTACCATTGATCCTAAGACGCACTGCTTGGGACCCCCTACCCGAGATCCGCCGGTTTTGACATCGACATTGGTGCTTTCATTGAGAGTTCCGCTGTGTGATCGGCGAAAGGATCAATGGCTCGACTGCAGGTCAACTACGACGTCGGCTTCTTCGTCACCAGCTCGACTGGTCACCTTGGCTTGACCGAGGACTGCGCCCTATCTCCGATCGTCATGTTCGGATGAAGGCCTTCATCAACACCGACTCCGATCTCTATCAAGATCATGGAGGAGTCACCCATGGAGCTCGGGGGCTCAACGTCAACATCGCCCTCAGGCGACCGTGCTGTTTTTTCGGACAGCAAACTTGTATCCGCCGCCACCGCCTCCTCGAGTGTCGCTTAAACGATTACTTCGGTGGAATTATGCGGAATTAAGTCTACAACAACCCTGCAAAAATTTTGTCGAGTCCCGATGGAGGAATCTCCGGCAATCTCCGATATACCGAAGCCCTGTTGAATCTGGACGAGAATCTGGACGAGTCTAGGGCGTGGTATCCAGCATCTAGCTCGGATGTCCTTTGGAGGATCCAACCGTTGATTTGCTGCGGAATTCCCATATCTACCACCTGCCAAACATTCAGCTCGATCCGACCGTCCAAACTCCGGGAAACTTCCGATTAGTGCATCACTTTTTGGATCTGTTTTCTGCGCGAGAACGAATCCGACCCGAATTCATCTTCTTTTTGAACGGGATCTCGGACATCCTTTTTGAAGGAAGTTTTCGTATGGGGTGTTGTGTTTTATTCTCAAACACATCCCAGTAGTATTAAAAGTATTCTTGCAATACGAACTTCACCGTCGCACCGGTGTCAAACCAGCCCGACAACATCACTCCACGGCGACCGACCTGTGTTAGACACGTCGTCGCTTTGTTGAGCCGAGCTCAATTTCTCCGGATCGTCATCTTGGCCAGCCGAACAATAGTTCGGCATCGCGAAGGATAAATCGTCACCAACATCGCCGCCCCACGGATTACACGGAGCGGCACACCTGCATCGCCACACGGTCACATCATCAAGCCGGCTTCGACCACGTCACGACCTGCATCGCTGGACCCGGGGCTTCATCATATCTTCATCAACCTACTCCAAAGGCTTCAGCGTCGCTGGCCGACCAGCTCCGTCACGTTAGCTGGACCGAGGATCGCCATGCATCGCCATGCCGTTGCTTTATCGCCCATCAGGCGATAGGTGTGAGGATCGAGTCCCAATTTTGGGAATCACCTTTCTTCGGATTGCTACAACAAATAAGCCAGGTGCTGTTAATCCTAGTATTTTTTTTGCTTGTTAGGGTTCATTTTTCCCAATGAATTATTACTCTGATTTGTCCGTCATATGTACGCAGGTCTATCAAATGGTGGCCGCGTTAACGATGGTCGCATGATGGTTCGGTCAGTTTCCGTACATAGTCCGGCGAACGCCGCATCTGGAACTCGAACCGACCTGTGAATTCAGGCCTTGCCATGCCTTTACCGCATCACGCCGCCGCCCTGCATCGACATTGACTTCGGCGCGCCAGGCCATATTTCTTTTATTACTCACTTTGCATAAATTATTTGTTATGCAACAAATTTTTTTTTATTTTTTTTATTATTACTATTATCTCCGGGGGCTTCGTCAACACTTCATTACCCCATGTCGGGGACTTCGGCATCACCTTGCCGTCCTGCATTGACCGTGCTATGTCACCACTTCGGAGTGCCGAGCTCTTTGCTCCGCCACCTCGGGACCGGCTCGGGGATGGAACCTTGTCCCGCATCTAGCTCGGACCGCGTCATCAATACCGAACACATTAACCAGCTAAGTTGTCTTCATGCTCAAAGTTTTAAATTTTTAACTTGTGTTTGGCTCAGCCAAGCATTATACTTTTTTGGAAAAAAATTGCTTGTAAAAATTTCCTTGTCCAAAGTTTGTTTGTGACGCTCAAATTCAAATACCCCGTTTACTTGGGGGCTTCCTTAATGAAGCTTTTTCCTCTTGCATATGGTTATACTTGTACGGCTTCGTTCCTTGTTCGTGTATTACGCCACAATATGCACCATATTGACTTAAGCGATTTGCAAGCTAGGTTGCCTGGCTCCTGTGCTTACCCCTACATTCCCGATTGTTTGGCTAGGGAGTAAAGGGAGCACCTCTGTGATTGTCACGATCGGGTCAACCGAGCCGGACCTCAGACTGGGTGAAGCCGAAATCTAGCGCTCTTATTGTTTTCAATCATGGTCGGCACACAACGGAACTCATGAGTACAAAAAATCTATTGCACAAGTCTCATAATAAACAATGAGCACCGAAGAAAGGTATCGGTGGGGGTACTATTTTCTTCGAGGATGCTTCTTACTCTTCGTAGTAATATAGCATAAGTTCCCTGAGCGCGCTTTGTCTGTTACAGCCTTATGGCCTGATTGCCTGGTTATTGGAAACACCGTCGATATTCTCGACAGATGGAGTACATAACACTTTTCGGTCCTTGACCGAAGAGGGAGAAGCTGACGGTCGGTTAAGACGCGTTTAAAGTTCGGTTGAACATAGATATGATATAAGTACTTCGGTACATGCAATCATTCTTTTACCCAAGTCACTTGGGGGCTCTTAAATTTATATGAGCCGTTTTATGATAAGTGTTTTTCTTCTTAGTCGTTGCAGAGTTTTTATTATTTATCACTCCTTTTCTCGACACGAGTGTGCGGTCACTAGCCGGGAGCCTAATTTCTCTCTCAAAACCGCTAGAGTTTAGTTTTCTAAACTGGCCTAATGAGAAGTACTCCGCCTTCGGGATGGGAGACTGAAGCCATAGGCTGACCCGCTTGAAGTCTTGAGATAGGATGTGTCATGTCAAAGCACAGCAGAAGCACTTTTTTTCTAAAGTCCAATTTTCGGATTGGCACCGAACACTTGATCTTGTTCGAACGTCATGTTCTTACTGACGTTTTTTGGTTTTCCAAGCTTTTGGCACTTTTAAACTATTTGTGTGTTTTCAGCACAAGTCTCGCAGTGCAACGCCGGACACCTTTAGAGATTCGACAAAAACATTCTCGGATATTGCTATATATGCATCAGTTTCGAATTGTGTGTTCGGTCAATAGTTGGGTTGCCCGGCTCCCGCGCTTGCCTCCTACGTTCCACTTTGTTCGGCTAGGTGTGCAAAGGGAGAACCACTGCGATTGTGCTTCCAGCTCGC
The DNA here is from genome assembly GCF_002162155.2 of Triticum dicoccoides. Classification (NCBI taxonomy): domain Eukaryota; kingdom Viridiplantae; phylum Streptophyta; class Magnoliopsida; order Poales; family Poaceae; genus Triticum; species Triticum dicoccoides. The sequence goes on along the minus strand of NC_041383.1, from coordinate 646,265,428 downwards.
ATGGTCAAGCACCTCAGTGGAGAAAGCCGAAAACTAACTGTCACAATAGGTGTAAACTGGTCAGCGCTCCGATGACTATATTAAATGACGGGCCATTCATAACATTGGCCGAAGTGTTTCCGGCTTGACCTCGACTGTCGCCGAACACTACCGGGGGCTATTAATTGGCCTCCCAAACTAAATCCTCGATATTTTGCTCTTACATTGGAGCTGAGGTTTCATGATCATGCTTAGCATGACAACCCAAAGAAAGGAACCGATAGGGGGACTATTTTCTTTGGAAGACATTTCTTCTGTTAAACAGTAATATAACATATCTCTCCGCGTACCTTTGTTTATAAAACCGTATGGCCAGATTGCCTTGTTTGTTGTCAATCTTTTCCCTCATAAAGGCTTTATAAAGTAGGACAAACACTCCTCGGCTATTGGCCGAGGAGGTGGAAGCTGATGGTCGGTCAACAAAGTTTTGTACAATACGGATCCGAGCATTAATGACGTAAAGTACTTGGATACATAGTAATTTGTGATTTTACTATGGATATCGATCCTTAATTCGGCCTCCCGTGCCCGCATTAAGGCTCGGGGGCTACTGGGCTTCGGGCTTATTGTTTACAAATATTAAAGGGGCACATCAATCCCCTGATCTAGTGTTGCCACCCGACCAGTGTCTCGGGGGCTACTGCATTGCCTGTTTTATGCAGAAAATTTTAAGTGCAATACAGTTTCCGAGGAGATTTTGATCCTCAGGTTGGTCGGCCGCACCCAACCTGAGTCTTGAGGACTGAGCACGCCGCTTTTTGTGTCCCAAGTATTCTGCCGAGCTAGGACTTGATCCTCAGACCGATTTTGCAAATCAACTTGAGTCTCAGCAGCTACGGGGATCAGCGGTCTTATGTCATCCTTCATGGGCATCTTGGGTTTTAGACCGATACCCACCTTGAGGGCTACTGGCTATGTATCTCGGCAGAGAATAAATTGCACCAGTCAAAAAATATTGACAAAAATCGGCCCACATTCGGGGTGGTGCACCACCTTGGAAGCAGTCCGGCATAAAGCTCGGACGCTAGTGGCTGGCTCCATAGAGGGCATTTCCGGCATTAAGATTGGCTAAACTCCTTCAAACTTCTTTGAACCAAGGTGATTTACGACACCTCGGATACAGTCCGGCATTGGATCTCGGATACATAGTCCGGCGTTGGAACTCGGATACCGTCCGGCGTTGGAGCTCGGATACATAGTCTGGCGATAGAGCTGGGAAGCAGTCTGGCGTTGGTGCTCGGCTACAAAAGATACCTCGAATGCAGTCCGGCGTTAGAGCTCGGACGCAAGAGGACACGGCCTCCTGGGAATAACTTCAAACCCGAGGCATGGCATAAAAATAACAAGGCATTGATAAAGGCCGGAAACTTAAAGGGGCTCCTCGAATACCCGACGTATAAACTTGTCGAATGCATTTCGGTGATCCTCAAGATCGAAGATGAGAAGATTTGTTGAACCAGTTTTCAAGACCGACGACCGAAGATGAAGAACAGTTCGGAAGAATCGAGGAGCGTCCCCAACTTGAAGACCGGTTCAGGTGGCTACTGACGGTGTCCTGGACTAGGGGGTACTCACCACGTCGTCTCCCGGTCAGGTGGATTGGGCCGAGGATCCCCATGGCCGTATACTCATGGGCCAGTCCGGACAGCTGCCGCATACAAGGAAGAATCCACAAGACTTGGCGATCAAGACAAGGATTCCTCCCCCACTGGCGTATTCGGCTAGGACTCTTGTTATCCTAGGCCTCTGGTGCATTATATAAACGGGGGCCAGGCTAGTCGATAGACATATACAACAATCATACCATAGGCTAGCTTATAGGGTTTAGCCTCTCTGATCTCGTGGTAGATCAACTCTTGTACTGCCCATATCATCAATATTAATCAAGCAGGAGGTAGGGTTTTACCTCCATCGAGAGGGCCCGAACCTGGGTAAAACATCATGTCCCTCGTCTCTTGTTACCATTGATCCTAAGACGCACTGCTTGGGACCCCTACCCGAGATTCGCCGGTTTTGACACTGACAGCTGCCGTCAATCAAAGCAAAATAAGATGCATAAAGGATAAACATCACATGCAATCAATATAAGTGATATGATATGGCCATCATCATCTTGTGCTTGTGATCTCCATCTCCGAAGCACCGTCATGATCACCATCGTCACTGGCACGACACCTTGATCTCCATCGTAGCATCATTGTCGTCTCGCCAACTATTGCTTCTACGACTATCGCTACCGCTTAGAGATAAAGTAAAGAAATTACAGGGCGATTGCATTGCATACAATAAAGCAACAACCATATGGCTCTTGCCAGTTGCCGATAACTCTGTTACAAAACATGATCATCTCATACAATAAAATTTAGCATCATGTCTTGACCATATCACATCACAACATGCCCTGCAAAAACAAGTTAGACGTCCTCTACTTTGTTATTGCAAGTTTTACGTGGCTGCTACGGGCTGAGCAAGAACCGTTCTTACCTACGCATCAAAACCACAATGATATTTCGTCAAGTTAGTGATGTTTAACCTTCTCAAGGACCGGACGTAGCCACACTCGGTTCAACTAAAGTTGGAGAAACTGACACCCGCCAGCCACCTGTGTGCAAAGCACATCGGTAGAACCAATCTCGCATAGGCGTACGTGTAATGTCGGTCTGGGCCGCTTCATCCAACAATACCGCCGAACCAAAGTATGACATGCTGGTAAGCAGTATGACTTGTATCGCCCACAACTCACTTGTGCTCTACTCGTGCATATATGTTGGGGAACGTAGTAATTTCAAAAAAATTCCTACGCACACGCAAGATCATGGTGATGCATAGCAACGAGAGGGGAGAGTGTTGTCCACGTACCCTCGTAGACCGTAAGCGAAAGCGTTATGACAACGCAATTGATGTAGTCGTACGTCTTCACGATCCGACCGATCCAAGCACCGAACGTGCGGTACCTCCGAGTTCACCACACGTTCAGCTCGATGACGATCCCCGGACTCCGATCCAGCAGGGTGTCGGGGATGAGTTCCGTCAGCACGACGGCGTGGTGACGATGATGATGTTCTACCGACGCAGGGCTTCGCCTAAGCACCGCAATGATATGACCGAGGTGGAATATGGTGGAGGGGGGCACCGCACACGGCTAAGGAACGATCACGAAGATCAACTTGTGTGTCTAGAGGTGCCCCCCTGCCCCCGTATATAAAGGAGCCAAGGGGGAGGGGGCGTCCGGCCAAGGAGGGCGCGCCAAGGGGGAGTCCTACTCCCACCGGGAGTCGGACTCCCTTCTTTCCTAGTTGGAGAAGGAGAAGGGGGAAGGAGGAGGAAGAGGGGAAGGAAAGGGGGGCGCCGCCCCCTCTCCTTGTCCTATTCGGACTAGGGAGGGGAGGGGGCGCAGCCCACCTCTTGCCTTCTCTCCTCTTCTCCCTTAGGGCCCATGAAGGCCCAATAACCCCCGGGAGGGTTCCGGTAACCCCCCGGTGCTCCGGTAAAATCCCGATTTCACCCGGAACCATTCCGATATCCAAATATAGGCTTCCAATATATCAATCTTTATGTCTCGACCATTTCGAGACTCCTCGTCATGTCCGTGATCACATCCGGGACTCCGAACAACCTTCGGTACATCAAAACTTATAAACTCATAATGAAACTGTCATCATAACGTTAAGCGTGCGGACCCTACGGGTTTGAGAACTATGTAGACATGACCTAGAACTATTCTCGGTCAATAACCAATAGCGGAACCTGGATGCTCTTATTGGCTCCTACATATTCTACGAAGATCTTTATCGGTCAAACCGCATAACAACATACGTTGTTCCCTTTGTCATCAGTATGTTACTTGCCCGAGATTCGATCGTCGGTATCCAATACCTAGTTCAATCTCGTTACCGGCAAGTCTCTTTACTCATTACGTAATGCATCATTCTGTAACTAACTCATTAGCTACATTGCTTGCAAGGCTTATAGTGATGTGCATTACTGAGAGGGCCCAGAGATACCTCTCCGACAATCGGAGTGACAAATCCTAATCTCGAAATACGCCAACCCAACATGTACCTTCGGAGACACCTGTAGAGCTCCTTTATAATCACCCAGTTACGTTGTGACGTTTGGTAGCACACAAAGTGTTCCTCCGGTAATCGGGAGTTGCATAATCTCATAGTTACAGGAACATGTATAAGTCGTGAAGAAGGCAATAGCAACATACTAAACGATCAAGTGCTAGGCTAATGGGATGGGTCATGTCAATCACATCATTCTCCTAATCATGTGATCCCGTTAATCAAATGACAACACATGTCTATGGTTAGGAAACATAACCATCTTTGATTAATGAGCTAGTCAAGTAGAGGCATACTAGTGACGTTATGTTTGTCTATATATTCACACATGTATCATGTTTCCGGTTAATACAATTCTAGCATGAATAATAAACATTTATCATGATATGAGGAAATAAATAATAACTTTATTATTGCCTCTAGGGCATATTTCCTTCAATATAACATCTATGCATAAACCTAGCTCGGATGCAACTGTTGGGGAACGTAGTAATTTCAAAATTTTCCTACGCACACGCAAGATCATGGTGATGCATAGCAACGAGAGGGGAGAGTGCCGTCCATGTACCCTCGTAGACCGTAAGCGGAAGCGTTAGCACAACGCGGTTGATGTAGTCGTACGTCTTCATGATCCGACCGATCCAAGTACCGAACGTACGGCACCTCCGAGTTCAGCACACGTTCAACTCGATGACGCCCCACGAACTCCGATCCAGAAGAGCTTTGCAGGAGAGTTCCGTCAGCACGACGGCGTGATGTCGGTGTTGATGATGCTACTGACGCAGGGCTTCGCCTAAGCACCGCTACAATATTACCGAGGTGGAATATGGTGGAGGGGGGCACCGCACACGGCTGGGAGAGATCAACAGATGAACTTGTGTGTCTAGAGGTGCCCCCTGCCCCCGTATATAAAGGAGCAAGGGGGGAAGGCGACCGGCCAGGAGGAGGGCGCGCCAAGGGGGAGTCCTACTCCTAGGACTCCACCTTTCCTTGTTGGAGTAGGAGAAGGGAAGGAAGGGGGAGAGGAGGAGAAGGAAAGAAGGGGGGCGCTGCCCCCCTCCTTGTCCAATTCGGACTAGACGGGGAGGGGGCGCGGCTGCCCTGGCCGCCCCTCCTCTTCTCCCACCAATGCCCATTAGGCCCAATATACTCCCCGGGGGGTTCCGGTAACCCCCCGGTATTCCGGTAAATGTCTTAAACCTCCCGAAACACTTCCGGTGTCCGAACATAGTCATCCAATATATCAATCTTTACGTCTCGACCGTTTAGAGACTCCTTGTCATGTCCGTGATCATATCCGGGACTCCGAACTACCTTCGGTACATCAAAACACAAAAACTCATAATACCGATCGTCTCCAAACTTTAAGCGTGCAGACCCTACGGGTTTGAGAACTATGTAGACATGACCTAGAACTATTCTCGGTCAATAACCAATAGCGGAACCTGGATGCTCTTATTGGCTCCTACATATTCTATGAAGATCTTTATCGGTCAAACCGCATAACAACATACGTTGTTCCCTTTGTCATCAGTATGTTACTTGCCCGAGATTCGATCGTCGGTATCCAATACCTAGTTCAATCTCGTTACCGGCAAGTCTCTTTACTCATTACGTAATGCATCATTCTGTAACTAACTCATTAGCTACATTGCTTGCAAGGCTTATAGTGATGTGCATTACCGAGAGGGCCCAGAGATACCTCTCCGACAATCGGAGTGACAAATCCTAATCTCGAAATACGCCAACCCAACATGTACCTTCGGAGACACCTGTAGAGCTCCTTTATAATCACCCAGTTACGTTGTGACGTTTGGTAGCACACAAAGTGTTCCTCCGGTAATCGGGAGTTGCATAATCTCATAGTTACAGGAACATGTATAAGTCGTGAAGAAGGCAATAGCAACATACTAAACGATCAAGTGCTAGGCTAATGGGATGGGTCATGTCAATCACATCATTCTCCTAATCATGTGATCCCGTTAATCAAATGACAACACATGTCTATGGTTAGGAAACATAACCATCTTTGATTAATGAGCTAGTCAAGTAGAGGCATACTAGTGACGTTATGTTTGTCTATATATTCACACATGTATCATGTTTCCGGTTAATACAATTCTAGCATGAATAATAAACATTTATCATGATATGAGGAAATAAATAATAACTTTATTATTGCCTCTAGGGCATATTTCCTTCAATATAACATCTATGCATAAACCTAGCTCGGATGCAACTGTTGGGGAACGTAGTAATTTCAAAATTTTCCTACGCACACGCAAGATCATGGTGATGCATAGCAACGAGAGGGGAGAGTGCCGTCCATGTACCCTCGTAGACCGTAAGCGGAAGCGTTAGCACAACGCGGTTGATGTAGTCGTACGTCTTCATGATCCGACCGATCCAAGTACCGAATGTACGGCACCTCCGAGTTCAGCACACGTTCAACTCGATGACGCCCCACGAACTCCGATCCAGAAGAGCTTTGCAGGAGAGTTCCGTCAGCACGACGGCGTGATGTCGGTGTTGATGATGCTACTGACGCAGGGCTTCACCTAAGCACCGCTACAATATTACCGAGGTGGAATATGGTGGAGGGGGGCACCGCACACGGCTGGGAGAGATCAACAGATGAACTTGTGTGTCTAGAGGTGCCCCCTTCCCCCGTATATAAAGGAGCAAGGGGGGAAGGCGACCGGCCAGGAGGAGGGCGCGCCAAGGGGGAGTCCTACTCCTAGGACTCCACCTTTCCTTGTTGGAGTAGGAGAAGGGAAGGAAGGGGGAGAGGAGGAGAAGGAAAGAAGGGGGGCGCTGCCCCCCTCCTTGTCCAATTCGGACTAGACGGGGAGGGGGCGCGGCTGCCCTGGCCGCCCCTCCTCTTCTCCCACCAATGCCCATTAGGCCCAATATACTCCCCGGGGGGTTCCGGTAACCCCCCGGTATTCCGGTAAATGTCTTAAACCTCCCGAAACACTTCCGGTGTCCGAACATAGTCATCCAATATATCAATCTTTACGTCTCGACCATTTAGAGACTCCTTGCCATGTCCGTGATCATATCAAGGACTCCGAACTACCTTCGGTACATCAAAACACAAAAACTCATAATACCGATCGTCTCCAAACTTTAAGCGTGCAGACCCTACGGGTTTGAGAACTATGTAGACATAACCTAGAACTATTCTCGGTCAATAACCAATAGCAGAACCTGGATGCTCTTATTGGCTCCTACATATTCTACAAAGATCTTTATCGGTCAAACCGCATAACAACATACGTTGTTCCCTTTGTCATCGGTATGTTACTTGCCCGAGATTCGATCGTCCGTATCCAATACCTAGTTCAATCTCGTTACCGGCAAGTCTCTTTACTCATTATGTAATGCATCATTCTGTAACTAACTCATTAGCTACATTGCTTGCAAGGCTTATAGTGATGTGCATTACCGAGAGGGCCCAGAGATACCTCTCTGACAATCGGAGTGACAAATCCTAATCTCGAAATACGCCAACCCAACATGTACCTTCGGAGACACCTGTAGAGCTCCTTTATAATCACCCAGTTACGTTGTGACATTTGGTAGCACACAAAGTGTTCCTCCGGTAATCGGGAGTTGCATAATCTCATAGTTACAGGAACATGTATAAGTCGTGAAGAAGGCAATAGCAACATACTAAACGATCAAGTGCTAGGCTAATGGGATGGGTCATGTCAATCACATCATTCTCCTAATGATGTGATCCCGTTAATCAAATGACAACACATGTCTATGGTTAGGAAACATAACCATCTTTAATTAATGAGCTAGTCAAGTAGAGGCATACTAGTGACGTTATGTTTGTCTATATATTCACACATGTATCATGTTTCCGGTTAATACAATTCTATCATGAATAATAAACATTTATCATGATATGAGGAAATAAATAATAACTTTATTATTGCCTCTAGGGCATATTTCCTTCAATATAACATCTACGCATAAACCTAGCTCGGATGCAACTGTTGGGGAACGTAGTAATTTCAAAATTTTCCTACGCACACGCAAGATCATGGTGATGCATAGCAACGAGAGGGGAGAGTGTCGTCCATGTACCCTCGTAGACCGTAAGCGGAAGCGTTAGCACAACGCGGTTGATGTAGTCGTACGTCTTCACGATCCGACCGATCCAAGTACCGAACGTACGGCACCTCCGAGTTCAGCACACGTTCAACTCGATGACGCCCCACGAACTCCGATCCAGAAGAGCTTTGCGGGAGAGTTCCGTCAGCACGACGGCGTGATGTCGGTGTTGATGATGCTACTGACGCAGGGCTTCGCCTAAGCACCGCTACAATATTACCGAGGTGGAATATGGTGGAGGGGGGCACCGCACACGGCTGGGAGAGATCAACAGATGAACTTGTGTGTCTAGAGGTGCCCCCTGCCCCCGTATATAAAGGAGCAAGGGGGGAAGGCGACCGGCCAGGAGGAGGGCGCGCCATGGGGGAGTCCTACTCCCACCGGGAGTAGGACTCCACCTTTCCTTGTTGGAGTAGGAGAAGGGAAGGAAGGGGGAGAGGAGGAGAAGGAAAGAAGGGGGGCGCTGCCCCCCTCCTTGTCCAATTTGGACTAGACGGGGAGGGGGGCGCAGCTGCCCTGGCCGCCCCTCCTCTTCTCCCACCAATGCCCATTAGGCCCAATATACTCCCCGGGGGGTTCCGGTAACCCCCCGGTATTCCGGTAAATGTCTGAAACCTCCCGAAACACTTCCGGTGTCCGAACATAGTCATCCAATATATCAATCTTTACGTCTCGACCATTTCGAGACTCCTTGTCATGTCCGTGATCATATCCGGGACTCCGAACTACCTTCGATACATCAAAACACAAAAACTCATAATACCGATCGTCTCCAAACTTTAAGCGTGCAGACCCTACAGGTTCGAGAACTATGTAGGTATGACCGAGACACGTCTCTGGTCAATAACCAATAGTGGAACCTGGATGCTCATATTGGTTCCCACATATTCTACGAAGATCTTTATCGGTCAAACGCATAACTACATATGTTGTTCCCTTTGTCATCGGTATGTTACCTGCTTGAGATTCGATCATCGGTATCTCAATACCTAGTTCAATCTCGTTACCGGCAAGTCTCTTTACTTGTTACATAATGCATCATCCCGCAACTAACTCATTAGCTACATTGCTTGCAAGGCTTATAGTGATGTGCATTACCGAGAGGGCCCAGAGATACCTCTCCGACAATCGGAGTGACAAATCCTAATCTCGAAATACGTCAACTCAACAAGTACCTTTGGAGACACCTGTAGAGCACCTTTATAATCACCCAGTTACGTTGTGATGTTTGGTAGCGCACAAAGTGTTCCTCTGGTAAGCGGGAGTTACATAATCTCATAGTCATAGGAACATGCATAAGTCATGAAGAAAGCAATAGCAACATACTAAACGATCAAGTGCTAAGCTAACGGAATGGGTCAAGTCAATCACATCATTCTTCTAATGATGTGATCCCATTGATCAAATGATAACTCATATCTATGGTTAGGAAACTCAACCATCTTTGATCAATGAGCTAGTCAAGTAGAAGCATACTAGTGACACTATGTTTGTCTATATATTCACACATGTATTATGTTTCCGGTTAATACAATTCTAGTATGAATAATAAACATTTTTCATGATATGAGGAAATAAATAATAACTTTATTATTGCCTCTAGGGCATATTTCCTTCAAAATAAAGACTTGCAGTTGAAAAGGCTCAGACCTAGCCTATTTCACGATTGTATCGGGTCCATATGTGTAGCGAACTCGGCGTGAAGGGACGCTCCTCGACGGAGCGATGTCGACGTTTATCGCGTTGTTGCTCTGCACTACTCTCCCTGGCCACCCAAACAAACATTCACACCTGACCTTTGCTTCACCGTGGCCATGTTTAAGTGTGACCACTATGAACAAGCACTTGTCATGATTCAGGGGTAGTTGCCTCTGTTTGTTAGTTTCTCCGTTACTTCTTGGTTACCGTATGTATTCTTATTGGTGTTAACGTCCTTTGGGGATAATTCATAAAGTAAATATTTATTATTTATTATGTGCTTTCCATAACTTGCTTAACTTTCTGGTTGTAGTTGGCCTTTGCGCCAAGAGCGCAACGGGTCATCTAGTTGTGACTAAAACTTCATCATAAGGATACAAGTTCGGCTACATACTTTTGCAACCCGTTGCAAGAAATACTACAGCCTTGACGCTGATAATGAGGTTTACATATGCGCTGGGGACATAGTAAAAATTACTTTACTCGCCTTGCATATTTATCACTGTGTTTATCCTCATAATTCATTTTAGAATTTAGTAAAATATTACTACACTCAATCCATTTGCAAAAACATCATTTTCGTATCATGTTTGTGGTAGGAAGGTTGACCATTCAAGAGAACAATAGTTGTTCGATGTAATGAATAGCAAGCAGCGAGGAAGTATAAGTAGGACGTGTGGTTTTACCTCTTCGAGAGGGCCCGGACCTGGGTAAAATTGTGTCCCTTTTACTTCTTGTTACCATTGTGCCCAGATCACCAGGTTAGCGCCCCCTACCCTCAGACCTGCCGATTTTAGCACCGACAGGGTGAACTTGCAACTAGGGCGGAAAAAGGATCAGGATCCCAATTGTGAGTCGATAATCAATTTGCAACTTGGATAAAAAAGGAGCAAGCATAGTTGTGAGTCCATGGTTGACTTAAAACTAGGAAAACAAAGTGAGCCCTGGTTGCGACTCGATGGTGGACTTGCAACTATGGCGGAAAAAGAGTCAGTCCTAGTTGTAAGTCCACCTCAACTTGCGACTAATGCAAAGAAAATGTCTCGGGCCAAATTATGATACAAAAGAAACACCGAGCCTAGTTGTGAGTCGAGGATAGACTTGCAACTGGATAAAAAAAGGTTGGGCCCAGCTGCAAGTTAATAGTGGACTTGCAACTGAGGCAAAAAAAAAGGATTGATCCCAGTTGTAAATTGAGGATGGAGTCACAACGGGGGCTAGAAAAGAGGGTCACACAAAGAAGGGTGTCGCATATAGTGGAAGACAAAGGTAAAATAAAGAGAGGATGAATGGGGAGAGGCAAAGCAGTAGCAGAATGAAGGGTGATAAAAGAGGTAGTGAACCTTGTCTTTTCTCCTTCTATAAAGCAGACCAATTCAAACGACAAAAAAAAAACTAATGAAAATGGCCGGAAAAAACACAATAGACGTTGAACAAAAAAAAGGGCCTAATAGAAACATGCCGACAAACTAGCCAACATGACCACGCGTGGCGTATGCGGCAAAAATGAAGCGGGGTCAAGTTTGCACAAAGATTACAACAAATAGATCGGACGAACCACAACTTAGATAAGACATTGTTAGAATCTCATCTAAATAAGATTTAGCAAATCCGATTTGAGATGTATTAAAATACTTTCTTAAATGTTCATTATTTTTTAATTATTTTTTCAAAAATTCAAATAAGTGCTCAAATTAAAAATCATGAATTTTAATAAGTGTTTTGCACACTTCAAAAAGTGTTCATGTATTAAAAATATCATGAATTGAAAATGGAAACGTCAAAAATGAAAAGGAGAAGAACAAAAAAAAAACATGCGCATTCACTCCACTGGAATAAATAAACAAGAAAAGACCCATACTATTCTGACAAAATTTAATCACTGGATTCATTCTATTTAAACTTTTGTGTATAGAAAATCAAAACAAAAAAGAAAACATTGAGAGAATGAAAAACACACAGGCAACCCAGCCAACAAAAATGCACAGACAAAAATGCAAAAACAAAATTGTTATTGGGTCTGGCCCAAGAAAAACAACGTAACACACAAGATCGAGAAATGAAAGCAGTGGATAACAGCATGAGCGACAACTCAGAAAAATAAACGAGCGATGTTGCACCAATCTTACAATAAGTTTGATCCTACAGCGGTGGACTTAGATGTGACATAGTTAAATCTCATCTAGATGAGATTTATCAAATCCGTTTCCACTAAGCGGGGAAGTGAAATGCATACAATACAACAAGTAGCAAATGAAAACATACATGCCTCATTTGGTTTGGAGAAATTTTGTAGATAGGATTTCTATAGAAAAAAAAATCTTCTAGAGTCGTTTGGTTTGTAGGAATAGAATCCTATTCCTATGGGAGGATCTATCTTCTATATTTCATAGAAAAATAAATATTAACCTAGATTCAGTGAAAACAATTATATGATGTGAACCAAAGAACATCTCTCTTTCTATTCATATTTATAGAATTTGAGATACATGACATCTCAACTCTTACAAGTTTTATGTTCCTATGATATAATATTCACAACCTGTCAAGCTATGAACCAAGAGGGCTTGACGGCAACACTGTTTGTACTCGAAAGCCACCGCGTGCCTAAAATCTGGACTAGTAGCAAAATTGTGAATATTAAAAGCGACCTCGGCAACACTGTAAGTTTTTTTAATTATTAGAAACTTACATGATTGGTGTGTGCTGTAGAAAAACAAAAGAAAAAATAAGGTGCATGACGGCGGGCGTAAGGCAGGTTGAGCGGGTGTCGCGGGAGATTTTTCAAAGCTGCACATGGTTGGAGAACGGGAGTGCCAAGACTGACTGCTCCTTGAAGCCAAACATGATGAAGATGTTTCTGAAGGTCTCTCTTCTCCTCTCGCTTTATCTTTTGGGCCTGTAATAATAATACCAGAGTTTGGGTTTTCGGGTTTGCCCTGCCGTCTATGTTAGGTGTAGGCTGTTTGATTTGAACTGCTGGGAGGGAGGGAGGGAGGGATGGCTTCTACCCTCACAATAGTGTTGTCGAATGTTTTATATTAGTAGTAAGACTGCTGTGCGTGGCTTGTAGTTCCGAAGACATTGTGGTTTCTTTTAAACTAGATGACCCGTTGCGCCGATGGCGCAAGGGGCGAGAGTAAGGCAAGTACTGAAAGAGCGAACATAAATATATTTAGGGGCAGATTGGAACACATGGATTATTCATGACACATAGTGTTCTAAGAAGCTTACGATAGAATATTTACAATGCTATTAGAAAGGAAGGTAGATAGGGAGATATAGATCTCATAGGCGTTTTGAAGTGATGAACTTTCGTCAGTGTGATTGGTGGATCATCGGCGCTGAAAACTTGTTCAGGCAATTGTTCATAGTGGTTGTGGTTGAATGTTTTCATTGTTCACAGCAGAAATTCCTTCAACATCATCATCCAAGCAGGAAATAGCATACGACAATTTAGGGGCTCAGGCCAACGCTACATCTACAGTTTATTTGCAAAGGAAAAAAGAAACTGAATGTGTCTTGAATAAAGCATAAGTATTCACATACGTACTAACAAAGCACGGTCACTTTGTGGCATCAGAACCATTCGATCAAATCTTGTACAGATAATAGACGATCGATACCGACAAAACAGGCAATGAGAAGTGATTTACCTGGGCTCTGTATCCATAGAATCACACTAAGAACTATCCATCAAAGTTCTAGCCTCTGGAAAACCAGAACTCTTATACTGCCAGGACAATTAGAGACGAACCAATAGAACTATGTACAAACCAAAAATGGATTAACACCGTGTTACAAAAGTATATCAAAAGTATTTCCCAATTTCACATTTTACGCCATTTTATATAGAACATCACCTGAGGCACTGAAAATGAGCTGCATAATGGCAGCCATCTAATCCAACATCATGTAACTAAATCCATTGGAAAACAAACTGTACAAACCATTTACAGTAGTAGGCCAGCAGGCGATAGATATTTACAATGTGGTTTTGAGGGTAGAATTAAGCACCGTCTTGTGTCTTACTACTCCTTAATTCAATGGCAACACCAAAAGGACCAAGGAAATAAATAAATGAATTAATCAAGCACATGTATCTGAATCCCGACATATACATATAGGTACATAACCCTCAACAGCGACCAGATTGAGAATCGAAGGGGAAACTATAAGAAAAAAAACATAACATCTACCTACTACAATGGGAAATCATAAAACAATTGACTATCATTGTGGACCAACCGATGAGTCCAATAAAAATGGTGTTCCAGGGAACAATTAAAGTGAGAACTCATTAGCTATTCCAAAAAAACTACACACTATTTTAGTCATGTAATCAAAAAAGCAAAATAAGCCCCACAACTTCACCACCTCTAAATATGTCTCGACAACGGTCTTCTCTGTTACAACCCGAGGTGAAATTTGAACTGCAATCCAAAAGCACAAGCCTGAGTAAGATAACTTACGCTTTCACAAATTTTCAGTGAATGCACTATCCTATCTACTATAAATGATTATACACACACTTTGAATCTTTTACCAAAAAGGACGAAAAACCAATATGACTGAAAACCGTATCTTTTATATTTAGGGAAACTAATCGCAAGAGGTAAGTGCAAGATACAAAATACATGGACAATCATATTTCTCTCATCCAAGACATGCATATTTCTATGCCTCTATCAGTACACAGGAGGCGAGACATCAACAAAAGGAAAGACCATTTGTGAGGTGAAAATAGTAGTCATAGCGGAAAACGAATGATCTCCACATTTGATCTGAACCAGGGAGAGAAGAGGATTCATGTATTTAATGTAGGTTCTCAAGTGTGAGGCGAAACCTCACCAATCTATTTCAGATTCTACAACATGAATGCATAATTTCTTGGATCCCATGACCTGAATGAGGTAATGCAAAGAATCGTAGCACAAAATTTTTATTTGAAAATATAAATTCAAGGCCAGCAAGGCAGAACAGAACTTAAATTAGAAGCAATGGAGAATAAGAATAAGCTCCTGCAGAATATAAATCAAATTAAGTTTCATGATGGTGGAAAGAGAGCAAGCCATATATAAGGAAGCTACAAAATGTTGATCTTGGACAACATGGCATCAGGGACACACTTGTAAAGACAAAAGCAATAGAAAGACGGTTGTGCTTTAATTTCAGGGTAAGATGGACCATGGCCTGGTGATAAAGAACAATTGGATTCACAATTAAAATAATGATCTCATGCAGCAACAAGTTCAGTTATACATACATCTATA
>NC_041383.1:646248188-646250189 GCF_002162155.2 Triticum dicoccoides | reverse complement strand
GGGGGTCTTTTCCACTTCCTGAACCTCCAGCTGCTGATTTTTTTTTGAACCATCAGTTGCTCAATGCAGCACCAATGCTTGTATTCTTCCTCAAGCATGCCAATCACCTGGCACCTCAGTTTGGCCACTTCTTGAGTGAGATCTTCTGCATCATATGTATAGTGCAAATGCAGTACTTTCAGAATTTAGGTAAATCATGTTCTAAATAGACAACTAAAATAACTCAAATTTATACTCATTTTCAGAATGGAATATTCCCGAATGGATCTAGTTGTTGCTGGTCAGGAGAGGGCACTTTTCTTATTTCCAATGACTGTGCTAGGTACGGTGTTGAATAACTTATTGAAACAGATAAGCCAAATAAGAACTGCAAGCCCACCTCTTGGGAGTAACATGCAGCGAGGCATCCAATCTGTATTCAAAAATAAGCCAACAACAAAGTATTTGACAGCAAAAGAGCAAACTGTTCACCAGGCTGTAACAAGCAAGATCACATTTCAAAATAGTGAACTGATAACAACTGAATGAATATCACTTCATTATTCCTGTGCTAATTGAAGCAAAAAAATTGGCAGAACTATACCAGAAGAAAATAATAATACAAAGTTTGGTGAAATCAAAGGAAGTAAAATCCAGTGGAATAGCAGTACTTTCTCTTGCTTGTCCCTTCCTGCTGGCACACAAACAGGGTCCAATCACACAACCCAACCTCATGTAGTTTGTCGAGGCACTGTTCTGCGTCCATTGCATTCAAGGTATGGACATATTGTCACAAATTCAAAGTGAGAGTGGGGAGGCAAGGAAGTTGAGAGGGGAAGACACAATGCAGAAACTGGTACCTGCACAGTAGCACATCATCCCAACATAGCGGCGGGGTCAGATGTGTGGGGCACGGAGCAGGGAGGTGGCTAGCGTGCCTACTAAGATGGGGACAACAAAACAAGTTAGAACAGGTGAGAGGCAAGGGAAGGGAAGAGGGAGGAGGATCCATACCTTAGCACGCGAGGACGGCGCCGATGGCACGACGGACTGCTCGTCCTGGGAAAGCCGGGGACACCGCCGCGGCGCAGCATGCCCAGGTCCATCCGCCGGACCATCGCTCGGGGAGGGAGTGCGTGAGCCGCTGCCACCCATCTCCCTGGGCTCCATTTCCTTCCCCATCCGGCGGCGCCCCACGGACTTGCCCCTGTTCGGCTGGAGAAGAACGGGATGAAGCAGACGGCTGCAGATCGAATCCAACGCCGCCGCCGTCGTCGGGAAGCTCGCCTCCGCATCCGGGGCGGACGGATGCGCGCGGGGGGCGGGGAGGGGGGGAGGCGGCTGAGGTGGGAGGAGGAGGAGGAGGAGGAGGCTAGGGTTCTTGAGGTGGGAGAAGGGGGAGGGGGAGGCAATTGAGGTGGGACGCGGGCTCGTTTACCCTTTTTCCCTTCGCTCGCTCGCTGTGGCGCGCGCGAACTGTTTATGGACGCAAAAAAGAGACGTGGCCACAGCCGCTAGTAGGGCGAGTGGCTTCATCTTTTACTATGTAAATGTAAATGAAATCGAAGAAAGAGCTCTCTTTGTCAAAAGAAAAAGTAGCAGAGTTTTTCCGGAGAGGCCTTGCACCGCATGTGATTGTGACTTTTCTTAGAGCAACTTCAATGGGGCGACCCATTTTGTCCGTCCGCATCCGTTTGGGTCGGCGCGGACAAAAGTGGCGGCCCAACGTGCTTACCCAAATTCAAATCGTGTCCGTCTGGCGTCCGCGTCGACCCATTTCCGGTCTAAAATTGCGCCTGAAATGTGTCGGCGCGGACGCGAAAGCGTCCGTGCCGCGCGTCTCCTCGCCGTCCGCCGCGTCCCCACCTGGCGGCCACCCAACCGCCACCGGTCGTCTTATTTATGACGACCACCGACAGCGGGCCCACGCGTCAGCCAGTGCGCGTGTTCTTTTTTAACCACGCGTGCGGCGGGGTCGGCCTCATCTACTTCTCCCGTACACATCTGCCCCCCCCCCCACCA
>NC_041383.1:646229477-646247826 GCF_002162155.2 Triticum dicoccoides | reverse complement strand
TCCCTTTGCTTCCTCGCCGGCGACCGCAAACCCTAGTGTGCCCATGGGCCTCTTCGGCAGTAGCAAGGGCAAGGGCAAGGGCACCCCCGGCGCCTCGTCATCCCGTGCTCCCCCTCCCCCTCCACCGCCGGCGCGTTTCCGCCCTGAACGCCGGCGCCTGCACATCCCGGTGCACCAAGCGCGATGGCACTGGGAGTACAGGCAACCCCTCCCCTACCCCGATGTGACGTTGCTACACCATTGACATTTGGATCCAAACCGGATCCCGGTGCTGGTGTTGGGGAACGTTGCAGAAAATTAAAAATTTTCCTACGGTTTCACCAAGATCCATCTATGAGTTCATCTAAGCAACGAGTCATGGGAGAGAGATTGCATCTACATACCACTTGTAGATCACGAGCGGAAGCGTTCAAGGGGATGGTGATGATGGAGTCGTACTCGCCGTGATTCAGATCACCGATGACCAAGTGCTGAACGGACAGCACCTCCGCGTTCAACACACGTACGGGACGGACGACGTCTCCTCCGTCTTGATCCAGCAAGGAGGAAGGAGAGGTTGAGGAAGATAGCTCCAACGGCAGCACGACGGCGTGGTGGTGTTGGTGCAGTAGTACTCCGACAGGGCTTCGCCAAGCACGTAACGGAGGAGGAGAGGTGTTGGGGAGGGGAGGGGCTGCGCCTTGGGTTGTGTACAGCAGCCCTCCCCTCACCCCTCTATTTATAGGGGAAGAGGCAAGGGGGGCCGGCCCCTCTAGATGGGATCTAGAGGGGGGCGGCGGCCAGGGAGGGGGGACTTGCCCCCCAAGCAAAGTGGGCGCCCCCTCTAGGGTTCCCCCCCAAACCCTAGGCGCATGGGCCCAAGACGTCCGGGATCTCATCCGGGACTCCGAACAACTTTCAGTAATCACATACAAGTCTTCCTAATAACCCTAGCATCACCGAACCTTAAGTGTGTAGACCCTACGGGTTCGGGAAACATGTAGACATGACCGAGACGACTCTCCGGTCAATAACCAACAGCGGGATCTGGATACCCATGTTGGCTCCCACATGCTCCTCGATGATGTCATCGGATGAACCACGATGTCGAGGATTCGATCAAACCCCGTATACAATTCCCTTTGTCAATCGGTACGTTACTTGCCCGAGACTCGATCGTCGGTATCCCAATACCTTGTTCAGTCTCGTTACCGGCAAGTCACTTTACTCGTACCGTAATGCATGATCCGTCACCAACCACTTGGTCACTTTGAGCTCATTATGATGATGCATTACCGAGTGGGCCCAGAGATACCTCTTCGTCATACGGAGTGACAAATCTCGGTCTCGATCGGTGTCAACCCAAAAGACACTTTCGGAGATACCTGTAGTGCACCTTTGTAGTCACCCAGTTACGTTGTGACGTTTGGTACACCCAAAGCACTCTTACGGTATCTGGGAGTTACACGATCTCATGGTCTAAGGAAGAGATACTTGACATTGAAAAAGCTCTAGCAAAACGAACTACACGATCTTGTGCTATGCTTAGGATTGGGTCTTGTCCATCACATCATTCTCCTAATGATGTGATCCCGTTGTCAATGACATCTGATGTCCATAGTCAGGAAACCATGACTATCTGTTGACCAACGTGCTAGTCAACTAGAGGCTCACTAGGGACATGTTATGGTCTATGTATTCACACGTGTATTACGATTTCCGGATAATACAGTTATAGCATGAATAAAAGACAATTATCATGAACAAGGAAATATAATAATAACCCCTTTATTATTGCCTCTAGGGAATATTTCCAACAGTCTCCCACTTGCACTAGAGTCAATAATCTAGTTACATTGTGATGAATCGAACACCCATAGAGTTCTGGTGTTGATCATGTTTTGCTCGCGAGAGAGGTTTAGTCAACGGATCTGCGACATTCAGATCCGTATGTACTTTGCAAATATCTATGTCTCCATCTTGAACATTTTCATGGATGGAGTTGAAATGACGCTTGATGTGCCTGGTCTTCTTGTGAAACCTGGGCTCCTTGGCAAGGGCAATAGCTCCAGTGTTGTCACAGAAGAGTTTGATCGGCCCCGACGCATTGGGTATGACTCCTAGGTCGGTGATGAACTCCTTCACCCAAATAGCTTCATGCGCTGCCTCCGAGGCTGCCATGTACTTCGCTTCACATGTAGATCCCGCCACTACGCTCTGCTTGCAGCTGCACCAGCTTACTGCTCCACCATTCAACATATACATGTATCCGGTTTGTGACTTAGAGTCATCCAGATCTGTGTCGAAGCTAGCGTCGACGTAACCCTTTACGACGAGCTCTTCGTCACCTCCATAAACGAGAAACATGTCCTTTGTCCTTTTCAGGTACTTTAGGATATTTTTGACCGCTGTCCAGTGTTCCTTGACGGGATTACTTTGGTACCTTCCTACCAAACTTACGGCAAGGTTTACATCAGGTCTGGTACACAGCATGGCATACATAATAGATCCTATGGCTAAAGCATAGGGGATGACACTCATCTCTTCTTTATCTTTTGCCGTGGTCGGGCATTGAGCCGAGCTCAATCTCACACCTTGCAATACAGGCAAGAACCCTTTCTTGGACTGATCCATTTTGAACTTCTTCAAAATCTTATCAAGGTATGTGCTTTGTGGAAGACCTATGAGGCGTCTCGATCTATCTCTATAGATCTTGATGCCTAATATATAAGCAGCTTCTCCAAGGTCCTTCATTGAAAAACACTTATTCAAGTAGGCCTTTATGCTGTCCAAAAGTTCTATATCATTTCCCATCAAGAGTATGTCATCTACATATAATATGAGAAATGCTACAGAGCTCCCACTCACTTTTTTGTAAACGCGAGCTTCTCCATAAGTCTGCATAAACCCAAACGCTTTGATCATCTCATCAAAGCGAATGTTCCAACTCCGAGATGCTTGCACCAGCCCATAAATGGATCGCTGGAGCTTGCATACTTTGTTAGCGTTCTTAGGATCGACAAAACCTTCCGGCTGCATCATATACAGTTCTTCCTTAAGATGTCCGTTAAGGAATGCCGTTTTGACGTCCATCTGCCATATCTCATAATCATAGTATGCGGCAATTGCTAACATGATTCGGACGGACTTCAGCTTTGCTACGGGAGAGAATGTCTCATCGTAGTCAATCCCTTGAACTTGTCGATAACCCTTAGCGACAAGTCGAGCTTTATAGACGGTAATATTACCATCCGCGTCCGTCTTCTTCTTAAAGATCTATTTGTTTTCTATCGCTCGCCGATCATCGGGCAAGTCTGTCAAAGTCCATACTTTGTTTTCATACATGGATTCTATCTCGGATTTCATAGCTTCAAGCCATTTGTTGGAATCTGGGCCCGCCATCGCTTCTTCATAGTTCGAAGGTTCACCGTTGTCTAACAACATGATTTCCAGGACAGGGTTGCCGTACCACTCTGGTGCGGAACGTGTCCTTGTGGACCTACAAAGTTTAGTAGCAACTTGATCCGAAGTACCTTGATCGTCATCATTATTTTCCTCTTCAGTTGGTGTAGGCATCACAGGAACATTTTCCTGAGCTGCACTACTTTCCCGTTCGGGAGGTAGTACTTAATCGAGTTCTACTTTCCTCCCACTTACTTCTTTTGAGAGAAACTCTTTTTTCAGAAAGCATCCGTTTTTGGCAACAAAGATCTTGCCCTCGGATCTTAAGTAGAAGGTATACCCAACGGTTTCCTTAAGGTATCCTATGAAGACGCATTTTTCCGACTTGGGTTCGAGCTTTTTAGGTTGAAGTTTCTTGACATAAGCATCGCATCCCCAAACTTTTAGAAATGACAGCTTAGGTTTCTTCCCAAACCATAATTCATACGGTGTCGTCTCAACGGATTTAGACGGTGCCCTATTTAAAGTGAATGTAGCTGTCTCTAGAGCGTATCCCCAAAATGATAACGGTAAATCAGTAAGAGATATCATAGACCGCACCATATCCAATAGAGTGTGATTACGACATTCGGACACACTGTTACGCTGAGGTGTTCCAGGCGGCGTGAGTTGTGAAACGATTCCACATTTCCTTAAGTGTGTACCAAATTCGTGACTTAAGTATTCTCCTCCACGATCTGATCGTAGGAATTTTATCTTTCGGTCACGTTGATTCTCTACCTCATTCTGAAATTCCTTGAACTTTTCAAAGGTCTCAGACTTGTGTTTCATTAAGTAGACATACCCATATCTACTCAAGTCATCAGTGAGAGTGAGAACATAACGATATCCTCCGCGAGCCTCAACGCTCATTGGACCACACACATCGGTATGTATGATTTCCAATAAGTTGGTTGCTCGCTCGATTGTTCCGGAGAATGGAGTCTTGGTCATCTTGCCCATGAGGCATGGATCGCATGTGTCAAATGATTCATAATCGAGAGACTCCAAAAGTCCATCAGCATGGAGCTTCTTCATGCGCTTGACACCAATGTGACCAAGGCGGCAGTGCCACAAGTATGTGGGACTATCGTTATCAACTTTACATCTTTTGGTATTCACGCTATGAATATGTGTAACATTACGCTCGAGATTCATTAAGAATAAACCATTGATCATAGGGGCATGACCATAAAATATATCTCTCATATAAATAGAACAACCATTATTCTCGGATTTAAATGAGTAGCCATCTCGTATCAAACGAGATCCAGATACAATGTTCATGCTCAAACTTGGCACCAAATAACAATTATTAAGGTTTATAACTAATCCCGTAGGTAAATATAGAGGTAGCATGCCGACGGCGATCACATCGACCTTGGAACCATTTCCGACGCGCATCGTCACCTCGTCCTTCGCCAGTCTCCGCTTATTCCGCAGCTCCTGCTGTGAGTTACAAATATGAGCAACGGCACCGGTATCAAATACCCAGGAGTTACTACGAGTACTGGTAAGGTACACATCAATTACATGTATATCAAATATACCTTTGGTGTTGCCGGCCTTCTTATCCGCTAAGTATTTGGGGCAGTTCCGCTTCCAGTGACCCTTCCCCTTGCAATAAAAGCACTCAGTCTCAGGCTTGGGTCCATTCTTTGACTTCTTCCCGGTAACTGGCTTACCGGGCGAGGCAACATCCTTGCCGTCCTTCTTGAAGTTCTTCTTGCCCTTGCCCTTCTTAAACTTAGTGGTCTTACTGACCATCAACACTTGATGTTCTTTCTTGATCTCAACCTCTGCTGACTTCAGCATTGAAAATACTTCAGGAATGGTCTTCACCATCCCATGCATATTGTAGTTCATCACAAAGCTCTTGTAGCTTGGTGGGAGTGACTGAAGGATTCTGTCAATGACCGCCTCATCAGGGAGGTTAATATTCAGCTGGGTCATGCGGTTGTGCAACCCAGACATTTTGAGTATGTGCTCACTGACAGAACTATTTTCCTCCATCTTACAACTATAGAACTTGTCGGAGACGTCATATCTCTCGACCCGGGCGTGAGCTTGGAAAACTAGTTTCAGCTCCTCGAACATCTCATATGCTCCGTTGTTGCTCAAAATGCTTTTGGAGCCCCGGTTCTAAGCTGTAAAGCATGCCGCACTGAACGAGGGAGTAATCATCAGCACGAGTCTGCCAAGCATTCATAATGTCTTGGTTCTCTGGGACGGGAGCGTCACCTAGCGGTCCTTCTAGGACATATTGTTTCCTGGCAGCTATGAGGATGATCCTCAGGTTCCGGACCCAGTCCGTATAGTTGCTGCCATCATCTTTCAGCTTGGTTTTCTCTAGGAACGCGTTGAAGTTCATGTTGACATGAGCGTTGGCCATTTGATCTACAAGACATATTTGCAAAGGTTTTAGACTAAGTTCATGATAATTAAGTTTATCTAATCAAATTATTATAATGAACTCCCACTCAGATTAGACATCCCTCTAGTCATCTAAGTGTTACACGATCCGAGTCGACTAGGCCGTGTCCGATCATCACGTGAGACGGACTAGTCATCGTCGGTGAACATTCTCATGTTGATCGTATCTTCCATACGACTCGTGTTCGACCTTTCGGTCTCCGTGTTCCGAGGCCATGTCTGTACATGCTAGGCTCGTCAAGTTAACCCTAAGTGTTTTGCATGTGTAAAACTGTCTTACACCCGTTGTATGTGAACGTAAGGATCTATCACACCCGATCATCACGTGGTGCTTCGAAACGACGAACTTTAGCAACGGTGCACAGTTAGGGGAGAACACTTCTTGAAATTTTTGTAAGGGATCATCTTATTTACTACCGTCGTTCTAAGTAAACAAGATGCATAAACATAATAAACATCACATGCAATTATATAGTAGTGACATGATATGGCCAATATCATATAGCTCCATTGATCTCCATCTTCGGGGCTCCATGATCATCTTGTCACCGGCATGACACCATGATCTCCATCATCATGATCTCCATCATCGTGTCTTCATGAAGTTGTCACGCCAACGACTACTTCTACTTATATGGCTAACGCGTTTAGCAATAAAGTAAAGTAATTTACATGGCGTTCTTCAATGACACGCAGGTCATACAAAAAATAAAGACAACTCCTATGGCTCCTGTCGGTTGTCATACTCATCGACATGCAAGTCATGATTCCTATTACAAGAACATGATCTCATACATCACAATATGTCATTCATCATTCATCACAACTTCTGACCATATCACATCACATGATAAATGCTGCAAAAACAAGTTAGACGTCCTCTAATTGTTGTTGCATCTTTTACGTGGCTGCAATTGGGTTCTAGCAAGAACGCTTTCTTACCTACGAATAACCACAACGTGATTTTGTCAACTTCTATTTACCCTTCATAAGGACCCTTTTCATTGAATCCGCTCCAACTAAACTGGGAGAGACAGACACCCGCCAGCCACTTATGCAACTAGTGCATGTCTGTCGGTGGAACCGGTCTCACGTAAGCGTACGTGTAAGGTTGGTCCGGGCCGCTTCATCCCACAATACCGCTGAAGCAAGATAAGACTAGTAGCGGCAAGCAAGTTGACAAGATCTACGCCCACAACAAAATTGTGTTCTACTCGTGCAATAGAGAACTACGCATAGACCTAACTCATGATGCCACTGTTGGGGAACGTTGCAGAAAATTAAAAATTTTCCTACGGTTTCACCAAGATCCATCTATGAGTTCTTCTAAGCAACGAGTCATGGGAGAGAGATTGCATCTACATACCACTTGTAGATCGCGAGCGAAAGCGTTCAAGGGGATGGTGATGATGGAGTCGTACTCGCCGTGATTCAGACCACCGATGACCAAGTGCTGAACGGACAGCACCTCCGCGTTCAACACACGTACGGGACGGACGACGTCTCCTCCGTCTTGATCCAGCAAGGAGGAAGGAGAGGTTGAGGAAGATAGCTCCAACGGCAGCACGACGGCGTGGTGGTGTTGGTGCAGCAGTACTCCGACAGGGTTTCGCCAAGCACGTAACGGAGGAGGAGAGGTGTTGGGGAGGGGAGGGGTTGCGCCTTGGGTTGTGTATAGCAGCCCTCCCCTCACCCCTCTATTTATAGGGGAAGGGGCAAGGGGGGCCGGCCCCTCTAGATGGGATCTAGAGGGGGGGCGGCGGCCAAGGAGGGGGACTTGCCCCCCAAGCAAAGGGGGCGCCCCCTCTAGGGTTCCCCCCAAACCCTAGGCGCATGGGCCCAAGGTGGGGGGCGCGCCCAGCCCTCCAGGGGCTGGTTCCCTGCCCCTTGCGGCCCATGTGGCCCTCCGAGAGGGGTGGCCCCTCCCAGTGGACCCCCGGAACCCCTCCGGTGGCCCCGGTACAATACCGATATGACCCCGAATTCTTTCGGTGTCCGTATGACAACTTCCCATATATAAATCTTCATCTCCGGACCATTCCGGAACTCCTCGTGACGTCCGGGATCTCATCCGGGACTCCGAACAACTTTCGGTAATCACATACAAGTCTTCCTAATAACCCTAGCGTCACCGAACCTTAAGTGTGTAGACCCTACGGGTTCGGGAGACATGTAGACATGACCGAGACGACTCTCCGGTCAATAACCAACAGCGGGATCTGGATACCCATGTTGGCTCCCACATGCTCCTCGATGATGTCATCGGATGAACCACGATGTCGAGGATTCGATCAAACCCCGTATACAATTCCCTTTGTCAATCGGTACGTTACTTGCCCGAGACTCGATCGTCGGTATCCCAATACCTTGTTCAGTCTCGTTACCGGCAAGTCACTTTACTCGTACCGTAATGCATGATCCCGTCACCAACCACTTGGTCACTTTGAGCTCATTATGATGATGCATTACCGAGTGGGCCCAGAGATACCTCTTCGTCATACGGAGTGACAAATCCCAGTCTCGATCCGTGTCAACCCAAAAGACACTTTCAGAGATACCTGTAGTGCACCTTTATAGTCACCCAGTTACGTTGTGACGTTTGGTACACCCAAAGCACTCTTACGGTATCCGGGAGTTACACGATCTCATGGTCTAAGGAAGAGATACTTGACATTGAAAAAGCTCTAGCAAAACGAACTACACGATCTTGTGCTATGCTTAGGATTGGGTCTTGTCCATCACATCATTCTCCTAATGATGTGATCCCGTTGTCAATGACATCTGATGTCCATAGTCAGGAAACCATGACTATCTGTTGACCAACGAGCTAGTCAACTAGAGGCTCACTAGGGACATGTTATGGTCTATGTATTCACACGTGTATTACGATTTCCGGATAATACAGTTATAGCATGAATAAAAGACAATTATCATGAACAAGGAAATATAATAATAACCCTTTTATTATTGCCTCCAGGGCATATTTCCAACAGCTGGCGGTTCCACAGACCCAGCGGGCGCACGACGACGAGGTGCGTCGGCGCCACGCCCTGCTCACGTCGGAGCAGCGTCGGCTGCCCGAGTACGCCGTCGACTCTCCCAACTGGAAGGCTTGGTTCGCCCTCGAACACGAGGAGCAACGGCGCTCGGGTGTCGACGTCGTCCCGCCGCCGTTCCCACCGCCGCCCTCGGAGGTAGAGCCGGAGGACATGGAGGCGGAGGCGGAGTACCAGGCCGCCCTTGAGGAGGCCCTGCATCACGCGCTGGAGGCTAGCCACATCGATGAGGACGCGCACTGGGATGGGCTGGAGCAAGCCCTTACCCTGTCGGCGGCGGGGGACTCCGTCCACACCCCGCTCTTCGTGCCGCCGCCTCCACCGTCGCGGCCCGTCCAACCCAAGCTGGAGCCGGAGCGTAAGCGCTCCCCGCCTCCACCCACTTGGCCGGAGGAGGCCTACTCGTGGACGGGCCAGTACCGCGAGTGGGTCAGCGCGCCTCCCGTCCACTTCGCCGCCACGCCAGAGGAGGAGGCGGCCCACCTCGAGCGGTGGAAGGAGCACTGGTTCCACTAGGAGCAGGCCAACGACGAGGAGCAGATGCGCTACGAGGCCATGCTCCAACGCGACGCGGAGGCGCTCCGGCTCGAGGAGGAGGAGGAGGAGGAGCGCGCGCGGCTTGCCGCAATGCCGCCGCCCCAGCAGACGCCGGAGGAGCCTGCCCTGGCAGCGTACCAGGCGGCGTTCGGGTGGGCTGGCCCTGCTCCGGTCTTCATCGACCTCACCGACGACGGCGACGTCGAGGGCAAGGGCAAGGGCAAGGGCAAGGCCGACGACGTCTAGGGCAGCGTGCGGGGCGGCAGCAGGCGGGCGCAGACTTTTTTTAATATTTTATTTAATGTTTATTAGATGTAGGTGGACTTTGGTCGGCGTTTGACCGGCCACTTTATGTTTATTTATGTTTATTTCGTGCAATCTGTTTTTTTTCACGCCGACACATTTGGGTCGGCCTCTCCGTTGGACGGTGAAGCCGACACATTGTAAAATGCGGACGCGCACGTCCGTCTGGCCGACCCAAACGGACAAAAAACGGACAAAGCGCGCGTCCGTTTGGGTCGCCCCGTTGAAGTTGCTCTTATGTGCTGACGTGCAATTGGCAGTTGCAGCCGTGACTCTTTTTCGCTGGAGGTGGAACCACTCCACTCTAGAGGTCGCTGTTGTCCCATCGCTGGACCTGGACGTTGGCCTGCAATCGCACCCTCGCAGCGTCTCTTTTTAAGCTTCAGAAAGCTCTCCCACAAATGAGGGCAAACGACCTCTGGATTAAAGATCTCATCTTATCCTACCTACTAATGCAATTGAATCGACAAAGTAGCCGTCGAGGCGCTCCTGGGATGCGTATCAAGCACCACACCAACCGAGCCATCAACTAGCTAGTAGGATAATCAGGATGGCCAGAGCAGGCAGAGTATCTACTACCCTCCATTTCATAACGTAATGCGTCCGCGTTTTTTCAGACTTAAATTTGATCATAAATTTAACAATGTGAGCGGCAGGATCATACGGTCAAACTTAAATCTTGAAAATACGAACGCACTACATTATGAAATGGAGGGAGGAGTAGTATTTCAGAATGGCCGCACATGTGTCTTCCAGACACAGCCAACTTTGCTCCAGCGAAGCCCATCGCGTGTTAGCGAGATTATTAGTATAATTTTATTTGTTACTATATGGATCTGGATCTTAAGAGTAGTGACACACACATGACACATCACATAGTGGTATGTCGACAAATCAAAAGATGCGAGAAGAAGACGTCGCACACGGCACGTACACGTCTTTCTTTGCTTGTGTGTGTCTGCGCTCGGATAGCTCGGCCACGTACGTCCCCCCCCGCCTCCGGAAAACTTGGCTACGTCTCCCTCCCCACCTCCCCGGAATAAATCCGTGACTCGCGACATGCCATGGCCCCGCACCGCAGGTCTCTCTCCCTTACCCTTCGCCTCTCGCTCTGTATCTCTCCTCTCCGACGGAAGCAGCCATCGCTGATCCTCCTGTGTGGCCGCCGAGATGATTGCGCGCGGCCTGCTCCGATCCAATGCCTCATCGCAGGTCACCACCCTCTCCCTCCTCCCCTCCCCTCCCCTCCCCTCCCCTTTCTTCCGCTCGCTAGGTACAACAACCGTCGAGCCGCGCATGCCTGCGCCTGTGTGGCGATGGTTGGGGTCGCCGCCGCCGTCATTTGGGCGTCACGCCGGCGGCGATCGTTTCGTGGGAGGGAGGGGCCCCGGCCGTCTCGGCGGGCGGAGCCGGAGGGCACGCCTGATTGGCACTTGGCAGCCTCTTATTCAAATTCGGGTGTGAAGATTCTATATAAAGGGGGATTTCATTTCATTCTATTTGTTCTCGATCCGCTCTCCGGTGATGGCTCGCGCGGTTCTGTGCCGGAATCTGCATCGCCTTTGGAATCTACCTTTATGCTTCTGATGAGTATTGTTGTTGTGCACGGTTTTACTGTGCCTGATTCCATTCTGTTATTACCTTTAACGCTCCTCCTTCCGTACGTTCCGTTAGCTTCTGTGCACCAGATGTACTGCATGAATAGTTGGAGAGTTGGGAATCACTCTGTTCTTTAGGCGGGGTCGAAACATTCCTCTATTTTATTTTATTTTCATGTAAAGGTTGTGATGGTTATGATCAATGTTAGACATCCAGATTGTGCGCAAAAAAAAGAAAAGTTAGACATCCAGATACTATTACTATGACATGATTGTTCCACTACTTCCGCAGCCGTTCGGACTTCACATCTTACCTGCCAAGTTTTGCCATTGCCAAAGACTCCAAGCTCATGTGTGATCATTTATTTCATCTTCCTTAATTTACACTTTCGCAGGCAAGCAAATTAGTGAAGTATTTAACCAGCGCCGGGAGCTTACAAGGGCATGCAGACAGCTTGTCAGATGCATCAGTCAGACATTTCAGTTCAGCATCGTCTCCTCAGACGAACTCAACTGAAGAAAATGGGTAAATGATCTTCTTTTATTATGATTGTATTTGTGGAATTATCACATAATTTTACTCTGTTATCCACTGGGGCGTATGCAAGTTTTGATTCTATATATTTACTAGCTACTGCTGACTTTGAAAGCATAACCTTTCCAGGTTTAAGGGGCATGGCATGTTGGCACCATTCACAGCTGGATGGCAGAGCAATGATGTGCATCCGCTGGTTATTGAGAGATCTGAGGTTGCGACTCTCTAATTCTAGCATTATACTATATATGTTTACTTTGCTTGCAATGTAACATTTGATTTTAGAAATGGAAGCTTAAGATGTTCATTACTGTATGCTATGGTTGTGAGCTATGTATCTATGTTTGCCTTATACAATGTTAACCTGAATATGCAGGGGTCTTATGTTTATGACATCAACGGGAATAAGTATCTAGATTCTCTAGCAGGACTCTGGTGTACAGCTTTAGGTATGTACAAGTACAATCTTTGGTGTGTGATTATGTACCACAGAATTGTCCATTCTTTTGGATAATACCCTGCATCACCATTTTATTTTTGTGCATTTAAGAGTAATGTATACAGTCTAATTTCATTCGTCTTCCATGAACTATTCATGGTTTCTTCAGGTGGTAGTGAGCCTCGATTAGTCAAAGCTGCAACTGACCAATTAAACAAGTTGCCCTTCTATCACTCCTTCTGGAACCGTACAACCAAACCAACATTGGTAAATTTCTGCGTCCCTTATTGACTATCAGTCTGTTAAAATCATTTTCGGACTTTGTGGATACTGATGATGGAGACGGCCTGTTGCTTTCAGGATCTTGCAGACGACCTTCTTAGCATGTTTACTGCAAGCAAAATGGGAAAGGCATTCTTCACAAATAGCGGTTCGGAAGCAAATGACTCACATGTATGATCGCTGGAACTACTGACCATTTCCTACTCTACTATATTGTAAAACAATACTATTTTTTTTGGAATAACGTGCAAACCCTCTGTTCATTAAGAAGGGTAGCAACCATGAATACAATATATGTTGCTCTTACCGTCATTTGGCATTCGCATCTACAGAGAATCACTAAAAACTGTTTTACATTTTGTCATGTATGAGAAAGTGACATGAGCTTTTATTTAAATAACAAACGCACATAGTTTTTTACCTTAAAGAAAACATCGCTAGGAACCTTTTCTCAGGGAAAAAGTTGGGGCACTGAAACACAAACAGTAGGGTGGATTGTGAGATTTACATGGTTCCTCCACGTGTCAAAAAAGAAAACCTTTTGGGTGTTCCATTTCTAGAAGGCTAGTAGGCAGTAGCTATTGTCCCTGGTTCACCATTTGCACTTTTTTCAGATGGCCATAGCCTTAGTTGTTTATTTCACTCAATATGTTTAGCTGATATATTTGCCATACTGAATGGCATAGTCATTTGGTGATAAGCACTAGTTATCTGTGCTGATGTGGAATTTGTTTTGTTCTCCCTCTTCTGGGTTCTCACAGCACTGCTGACACATTTACAATGTTTACACTTGTTTAGGTCAAACTAGTATGGTATTATAACAACGCATTGGGGAGGCCAAACAAGAAAAAGTTTATTGCACGATCAAAAGCGTAAGTAACATAGTTTCTCAATCTTTGATCTTCAAACTAAGAAATATAGGGTTTGCTTTATTCGTAAGTAATTTGCAGTGGCATCAATTTCCATCCTGGGCCATCACTTCAATATTCTTGGGGTCTCATTGTTATATTCTTTATGTAATACAGAGGTACTTTGAGTTCTGTTCTTACTACTGTTGTATTTATTGCAGATATCATGGATCAACATTAATATCAGCTAGTCTCACTGGGTGAGTATTGGCCTAAAAAATTGTGTTTTCCTTGTTATGTGGATATTTCTTTCCAGCAGTACCTACTACCTAGTACTTTGACGAATCTAGTAGTCCATTTCTTATTGATGCTTAATTAATTTGCTAATTGCTTCTGTATCTTTAGTCTTCCTGCCCTGCACCAGAAGTTCGATCTACCAGCACCTTTTGTTCTGCACACAGACTGCCCTCACTACTGGCGCTTCCATCTTCCCGGTACGCTTTATTTCAAAATTTCGTTTTAGGATCAATGCAGCATTTTTGTTACTAATGAAATTGTTTTTGTGTGTGACAGGTGAGACAGAAGAAGAATTTGCAACAAGACTTGCTAAAAATTTAGAGGATCTTATCCTCAAGGAAGGACCAGAAACAGTAAAGTTTTCTTGTCGCCAAACTTATATGTATGCAATAGGTCCCAAGCATACTACTTGACTCGTGTATTTTTCTCCTGTTAGATTGCTGCGTTCATTGCTGAGCCTGTCATGGGTGCTGGTGGTGTCATCCCTCCTCCAAAGACTTATTTTGATAAGGTGATTTTAAAACCCTTGAGCTACATCTTTTGATAGATTACGTAAGGGGAAGGAGACTCTTCAATTCATTTATTTGACCCCACTGTTAAATTCCAGTGAAGCTAAGGTTACACTTCACCGAGCTTTCTAAATGCTTGCTTCAGAATCCACAGAAATGTTGTTGCCCGATGAACCCTTAAAGCTAGTATATATATTAGGTTGTTTCTATATAGTGTACTTGAATTCTTCTTTTCCTTGTTTATCTTATCTCATTTTCCTGTCTGCCTACAGGTTCAAGCTGTGGTTAAGAAGTATGACATCCTTTTCATAGTAGATGAGGTACTTTAAAGTCACATGTGAAGTCAAACACAAAACAAAATACTAGATAGTACAAGAACACAGGAAACTTCTGTATGCAGTCGTTATTAACTGATGATGTGTTTCAGGTCATTACCGCATTTGGAAGGTTGGGAACCATGTTCGGATCTGATATGTATAACATCAAGCCAGATTTAGTCACCTTGGCCAAGGTGAATATCCTTTCACAACAGTATATCAGTAAATATTAATTATCCGATGTCAGCTGAGCCATGCCGATTTCATGAAAAAAGGCTCTTTCGTCTGCGTATGTGCCCATTGGAGCAACTCTTGTTAGCCCCGAAATAGCAGCTGTGGTTGATTCTCAGAGCAATAAGCTAGGTAAGTGAATGGCATTGCGCGAGCTTAATTTGTGATATCTGTATTGGCATGTCTCTAGCCTTTTTTCAAGGATATGTGAGCTTCACAAATATGATGTGCGCTGAGCTGCTGTCTTTTTCTTGCAGGTTCATTTGCTCATGGCTTTACATACTCTGGCCATCCAGTTGCTTGCGCTGTTGCCATTGAAGCGTTGAAAATCTATCGGTATACTGCTCTTCCCATAGCACACAGAGCGCCTACCTCTGCCACTATTTGCTTTCTTGTCCTTATGAATCTTTCGCAAACTATATGGTATCAGGGAAAGGAATATTCCTGATCATGTGAAGCAAATCGCTCCACGCTTCCAGGAGGGAACGAAGGCCTTTGCAGGAAGCCCAATTGTTGGGGAGGTACCCTGCTCTTATTTGTCTCAGCAGACTCTTCTCTTGTTCAAAAGCATAATCGACATGCTCCTGTATGCAGATCCGTGGTGTAGGATTGATACTCGGAACTGAGTTCGCCAATAATAAATCACGAGATGACCCATTCCCTGCTGAATGGGGTAAGTAACAAGTCATAGCTTGGAACCACTCTCACTGGAGCATTGTTATACCAGTAGAAGTTTATCATCCCAGAAATATAGAACTACTGGTCGTGTTCCAGGATATACTTACGTTTACTGAACCAGAAAGTATCCTTACAAACTGTTTCCCTGATGGCATATTCAGGTGTTGGTGCTATATTCGGACAGGAGTGCCAGAAGCGCGGCATGCTGGTTAGGGTTGCCGGCGACAGCATTATGATGTCACCGCCTTTGACAATGACCCCCGGCGAAGTTGATGAGGTAAGATCAGAAATAACAGTGGCACCATCATTCTTTACTTTTCTCCGGATACCACTGGACTCATCTCGCTCTGAAACTCTTATCAGCTGGTGAGCATATACGGAGAAGCTATGAAGGCAACGGAGGAGAGAGTGGCGGAGCTCAAATCGAAGAAAAACTAGACAAGATGCAGCACAACGATGATGGTAATGTCGGGCGATGGTCTCGGATGTGTACAGAATAACCCCTCGCTGTCAGGTGGTAATAACGCACCGGAACGGACACTGTTCTTGATGTGCGAGCAATGGTGATTGACGACTTGATTGCAGACAAGATAGATTTGGTACATTCTTACCTGTAAAGATAATCTGCCAAATAAAGCCGTTTATAAGCTTGCCCACTTTGATAATCTCTTGTACTGACACAATTTGAAACAATTTGAAAGAATTCCTTTGAGATCTATGCGTCCCCACTTCCATGAGACTGCAGGGGACGGACCGACCTATGTATGAATCGTTCAAAATTGCTGATGTTTCTCGGAAGAGAAGGAACGAAAGAAATCTGAAATGGTGCAATGTCTAAAAAAATCGCGCATGGCTGCCTGACGCGTTAGCGAGGGACGCAGCAGCCGGCGGCGGCTTCTAAGCGCAGACGAGCGAGACGTCGTCGACGACCGGCCCGCAGAGCGAGCCGCTGCCGTCGGACATGGTGTGGTAACCGGAGCTATACAGCACCACCCGCGTGCGGCTCCCCTCCGCCGTGAACGCCAGCTCGCCGCGCGCGTGCCCGCCCGTGCCCCGGGAATGGTACTCCACGGTGGCGGTCCCCTGCGCCCCCGTGGCCGCCGCCACCACGCGCATGGGCTGCAGCTCCGGCCCGCACGCCACGCACCCGTCCCCGGCGTCCCCGACGGAGAACTCCATCCGGCACGCGCTCCCCGGCACGGTGTCCACCTCCTGCACCAGCGCCGCCTCCACGCCGGCCACCAGCTCCACGGCGCGCGACCCGCCGGGCACCGCGTGGCGCGCCGCGTCGACGTACTTGGCCGCCTTGGAGTAGGACATGACCATCCACCCGGGCAGCGGCGACACGGCGTCCTCGTCCATGGGCGGCACCAGCACCCCGCACGTCGACCCCGGGACGACGTACGGCCCCTCCTCGAAGCCCCCATTCCTCAGCAGGTTGCCGGCGGCGGCCTGGGCGGCAGGGTGGAGGGTCTTGATGGCGACGGCGTCGACCAGGGGCCCGCAGGCGGGGTCTTCCGCGTCGCCGTCGTCGCCGTGGTGGATGACGAGCGTGACGACGCCGCGCTCGGCATGGAAGGCCCAGGCGTACGAGTCCCAGCCGCTGGCGCTGTACACGGTCTGGATGGGCAGCTCGCGGCCGGGCGCGTCGGCGGCGTCGACGGGGACGACGGAGAGGCGGAGGCGCTCGGACTGGCCGCAGGTGCGCGCGGCGCTGAAGGTGACGGAGTAGCAGGCGCCGCGGGTGAGGCTGAGCTGCTGCCGGACAGAGGCGCCGCTGCCGAGGCGCACGGCGTGCGCGCCCTCCGGCACCACCAGGACCATGCCGTCGCCCGGCCGGTCCGTCCCAGACTCGACGTACTCCACGGGGCCGGTGGCCTTCCAGTAGGGGATGGCGTGCGCGCCCGTCACCCTCGTGCCGTTCATCTGCGACCTGTTCGGCTGGTACTCGAAGTTGCCGTTCAGCAGCGGGCCTGCATGCATGCATGCATGCAGCGCGCGCAAATTAGTGATGCCATGCATGACGTGTCAGGCAGTGAATTATCAACCTAGAGGCGTTGACATTCTGCTTAATAATCTGAACCATATATGTACCCACTCGTACGCAGCACGTGAGTGTGCAGAGCCCTGATCTGATCTCTGGTTCTAACAGGTCAACGCCGGCAATTTTCAAGAAATGTTAGGAGTACTTTTCTACACTCCGTCGACTCATATATTAATCAATTTTGTGCACCCCGGTTTGATTCCTGTTGCACGATGTCGTGCAAATAGTTACAAGTCAACGCCAGCATGTTTCTAGAGAGTACTCCCTCAGTTCCAAATCAGATCAAGTTGTACTCTATTGTTGAACTTCTCCTTCAGTTCCAAATGAAAAATATGCTACTTCAACGCGAGTTCAAAACTGCGACACTTATTATGGATCGGAGGGAGTATTATATAGTACAACGGTATATTTTGTGTGGATATAATGAAACTAACTTGATGTTGTTGATATGCAAATATATTGTCCGCCTCTTTCTATCAGTTCAAACTTTTGGATGAATTAATTGGAGCATTAATTTAATATGATATCGATGCTAAAAGGTCTCGGGTTCAAAATTCTGCTAACACGGTATTAAAATGAAGACATGTGTGCCTACATCGATCCCACGTATGACTAAAAAAGGCCTAGATGCGCTTCTTTCCATCAGTTCGTTCTTTTGAAGTAACTGGTTGAAGCACAAATTCAATTCTTGACACATTTT
This sequence comes from Triticum dicoccoides, assembly GCF_002162155.2. Lineage (NCBI taxonomy): Eukaryota > Viridiplantae > Streptophyta > Magnoliopsida > Poales > Poaceae > Triticum > Triticum dicoccoides. Next base: position 646,229,599 of record NC_041383.1, on the reverse strand, counting down.
TCTATACACTTTGTCAGATTTTAAAAAGGTTGACAGAAAACAAAGCTAGAGCTTGAAATTTGCTAACATTTTATTAGATTTAGTGAAGCTTGACATAGGAAAAATCACAATCGATCAAGATT
>NC_041383.1:646226821-646229154 GCF_002162155.2 Triticum dicoccoides | reverse complement strand
TGGATATTAGGAAAGGTGGCGGCCATGATACAGGAAAGAAGGGAAAATGAGACCCCTTTGGATTTGGGCCGAACTGTGAATTTTGTATGTCAAAGGTTGCTGACTGCAGTTGTAGCATCCAATGGTTAGCATAGAATTGTAATTAAACTTAGACAATAGATTCTTAAAAAAAAACTGGGACAATAGACGGGTATTTCCTGTGCATCTTTGCAACACACGTAGCTAAAATGCATGCAAACATGACCAAAGACGTTCGAACCCTAACCAAGCGACGGTCGATCGCTAGACGGCAATCGCATTTAACGGATATAAGCAATCACGCATCGATGCAGGCATGATGTAAATAGTACAGTAGCTTTGATGACGCTCTCACCGTCTACGTCGGGGACAGCTCGGGCAGCCGCGAAGGCGAGCAATAGCACCGCGGCGCAGCGCGCGCCGCTGACCACCATCGGTCGATCTCCTGGCGATCGATCCGCTGATCGAAATACAAGGTGATGGCTCTGTCCTACGCACGCTCTACTGGTTGAACCGGTGAAGTGAAGTGAAGTGAAGGTGGTTGATTCGTTCCATTTATATAGGAAGATGACGGATCCGCGGTAGCAGGGTCCAAGGTGAGTTCGCGGAAGGCGCCGGCCGCGCCCGCGCGCTCGGTGGAACTCAACTGGCCGTCGTCAGTCCAGCAGGCAGCAGCCTGCCTGACTCCCCCTCGGCCCGTCGCCGCGTGCGTGCCGTCACGTGCTGTACTGCTGTGTGCACCTGCACGGCCGTTGCGATTCCCATGTATTTCGCTCGATCGCCCGCGGCTGAGGACCGAGGACGGCGGCACCGCGCTTTGACTCTCTGCCATGCCCACATGGCCGTGTTTCCTCTGTTCTTGCGGAGTATCCGGCGGCCCATCAATGGGATAGTACGCCGTGTGTTCCCCCCGCCACCGCGCCACTGCACTGAAACGCAAGCGTACGTACGCGAGGCGGGCAGCGCCGTCCGGCGTCCGGAGTCCACTGCGCCCATGGGTGGGAGGAGGTTTCGCCGTTAACAAATTTGGTATTTTGATAAATCTGACCCTTTGCCGAAACTAATGCCATATCTGGCCCCTTGGCTAAACTATGTGCAAATCTGCACCCCCAGGTCGCCGCCAAAGAGGATGGAGCCGAACATGTGCAGGTCGGCGCCAGCAGGATCAAGCGCCGAGCTCCTTGGAGCCGACCTCTCAGAGCATCTGACTGCAGAAATGTCTTGGCGCCGACTTGCATAAGTTCGGTGTCATCCTGCTTGGCGCCGACCTCAAGAGACCAGATTTGCAAATAGTTTTGTCAAAGGGCCAGACGTGGCATTAGTTTCAACAAAGGGCCAGATTTGTCAAATAATACACAAATTTGTCACTGCAACAAGCCATGGACTTGGGCAGCAGGCCAGGAGGTTGCTCTTAGAGCATCTCCAGCAGCCGCGCGCTAAAAACTAGTATGCCGCGCGCGCTTTGGCAGGTTTAGCGCGGCCGCCAGCGCTGGCTCCAACAGCCGCGCTATAATGCAGCGCGCGCGCGTCACTCCAGCAGCGCGTAAAAAATGCAGCGCGCGTGACTCGTCGGACATTGCATATATGGCATTTTGGACACAAAGTGAGTTTGAAACATTCAAAATGCAATGAACATGACATATTAAATTTCACACAAACAAGTTGATGAATAAAAGTTCATGCCCACAAGTTCAAAATCATGCCCACAAGTTTATCCAACCAAGTTCAAAATGCAAACCAGGTTCAAGACACAAATGAAAGACACATCAATCATCTTCCTCGTCTTCGTCCTCATCTTCCGAAGACGATTCTTCCGCCTCCGAAGATGAATCTTCCTCCCTCTCCTCATCACGCACCGCATCATGTGAAGCTCCGACAATGTTGGCAAGATCTTCAACGGCATCGAGAAGCATTAACGTGTGCATCAAGCGCGTTCGCTCGCGCGTGCCACGTAATCACTTGGCACTGTGCGTCCTGGCCAGTGGCGAGAAAAAAAAAGCCAGCAATAAACGCAGCGATTGGATTGTTTCCTTTCCAAAGAAGGCAGCTTCGCATTGGGTCGCCCACGCACATCGTCCTCTTCCCCTCTCCCCCCCAATCGCCGCCAGACACAGCCACCTCTTCTCCTCTTCCTCCTCTCCACGCTTGTCTCCACGGGCCACTGCTCTGCCTCTTCTCCATCTTGGTGCTGAGCAAGAAGATTGGGAAGATCTGGGCGACGGCTCCCGTGGCACCTCCTGGAAGGAGGGATCTCGCCGGCGTGATCTCCCGCCACGGCGACGAGGAGGGGGAGGAGGATGTCGACCACCGCCGCC
>NC_041383.1:646220995-646226701 GCF_002162155.2 Triticum dicoccoides | reverse complement strand
CTTCCACCCATCTCTGTCCCCTTGCCTCTTGTGTTTATTCCTCAACCACGGCTGGAACTGGATTTGGTGTGGAAGTCATGGAGCTCGCCAAGAAGGTCATCTCTCTCTCTGATTCGATTTGATTTGGCGGACTGATTCAATTTGATTTGGCAGACTGATTCGGTTCGATCTGGCAGGTTCACTCCTTGCCGAAGACTTCCAAGTAGTTTTGCTCGTCGACAAGCACATATCAAGTTCACGCCCATCATCATCATTTCATGTCTCCAGGTTTCCCTCCTCCATGACTCTTAACTTTATTTCTCCCATGTAGGCTCTGCGAGGTTGTTGTTGGCTGCTCGGTTCTTGGTTGTGCTTCTTCTTTACCCACCGAGGTGAGTTGCCGCTTCGGTTCCCTTGCTTCGTCTCATGTCTGATAAAAAAAGTCCATTATCTGATCTTTCTCCCTTTTCCTTCTTGCGTATGGGAAGGAATCAAAGAATGCTTTGGTGAATCTCGTTGGTGGGAAAAACATCTGTGTACAAGCAGGACCAAGACCAATTTGGCCGATACGTCTGTGACATCTGTTGCGCCCGTGTGTTCATCCAGGTGAAAGAGAAACTTTCCTATAAAAAGAAAGTGAAGTTATTCAATACCTCACATGCTTCTTAGGCTTTGATTTATTGCTTCAATCCTGATTAGAGTGATTGTGTGTGTCTCGATTCTTCAGGAGCAGATGTTGAAGAATGGTCATGCATGTCATTTCAAGAATTATGATTCAGGCCCAGAGTTTTCGGAAGTAAGAAAATCTACTACAAAAAAATACACTTGCAGAATATGTAGAAGACTTACCCTTTACCTTGTACATGGCTCTTGCTTATAGTAGTAAAAGGAGGTTGACAAAAGAATAAATAAATCCATCAGTCATAACATATGTGCTAATATACAACACTATACCTTGCCACCAATTGCCATGAGAACTCAAACACGTTCAAAGATGGACGTATAAAGGTACCTCCACATCATCAATATCAGAAAAAACTTTCTAGATCAGCATCCTCTTTACTGTTTTTACCTAAGGATGACAAATAGCATTCAGAAGTTGATCAGGAGCAATCAACTTGACAAGAATGAACCCAAAAATGTCCAGGTAGACTGAACTGAAATTACCATTGCATGCTCAGGTAACTAATACACATTCCATGTCAGGATCCTTTAAAGCTACATGAAAATGCAAGTAGAATTGGGTGTATCAGTGTATTGTCTCTGCTTCTTTTGAGCAATCTGTAATGTGCAAATAAATGGAGTCAGAGTCCATAGGCTGGAGTTTTGCACGCCTGATCGAGAGGCGTTTGGCCATTGCAGCATTTACGAGAGTGTAATTTTTTATGTTTGGAGTTATGTGATGTAAGCCGCTAAAACGTCAAAAGGGCAGCCCCAGTGCATGTAGCTCCCGCTTGCGCAGGGTCTGGGGAAGGGTCCGACCACTTTGGGTCTATTGTACGCAGCCTTTCCCTACATTTCTGTAAGAGGCTGTTTCCAGGACTTGAACCCGTGACCTCAAGGTCACAAGGCAGCAGCTTTACCACTGCGCCAAGGCTCAAACGTCAATTCAAATAAATTTGTATGCTGGACGTACGCATCACAATCCATTGAGGTTAGTTGGCCTCCGGCCATCACACGCCACCTTACTTGCATGCCTTGATCTGTAATGTTCAGTTGTGCAGGCAATTTCCTGCCATTGCCTTATTATGACCATTATTTCCTATGGAAGCAGTTGTTACATTCCTGCCCAGTATATGAATCCTTTTATGTATGACACCTCAAAACTTTTCGGTTAGTTTATTTTGTTGTCTTGGATTCACAACATCTTTTTACATGTACCATCCTCTTAAAATTGAAATCCTTGTAGAAACTAAAGGAAGATAGATCATATAATTATGCTAGATCGTACATGTTGTTTAGCTCAGATTTGTACGTGTACATGCATTGGCATGGGTTTAGACAAAAATATGGCATGATTCTTTACATAAAAAGCAGATGCATAATCTAAGAAGAAATGCTCGAGTAAAGTTAGTGAAGATATTGTAGGAGTATCATGGGCTTACAACTTCTTGGTATCACTACTTGACTGTTTATGATTATTTGTAAATCTGGAAAGTCATTTCGAGAACTGCTGACGAGTGTTGTTCTGAGTTTGTGTTAAAAGAGTTTTGGTTGCATGTATGTACATTTCTATAGTAGTGGTTCTCATTTTAATTTGTTCCGAGTCAGGGCTTTCATTTTTTTTCTCAGAATTTGGTTCTTGCTTTTTCATGGTCGGTGTTATGAATGGAAAAACACACTTGGTATTGGTATCAATCAATTATAAACAAAGTTGAGTTTATTTGTAGTGGCCTCTCATACAGTTTGCCTATGTCAGTTGCGTATATGACCAAAAGTGTGTCACCTACCCAACTGGCTATGGCCAGCAAAATGAGCAATGAGATCAGCTTACTTTTAATTACAAAATAAGTAGATGCTTGCTTGCGGGTTTATTTAGATTTACTTGCCATTTTTCTCCGTAATTCCAGTTGTGATGCCGTCAACCTTTGCTGCCCTCTGCAACTGCGCCGGATCTATTTGTGGTTGCAATGGTTGTTGTGGCATGGAGAGTCAATAAGAATCATATGGTAGATCCCACGGTCATCACCTTCAGTTCTCTATTTGTGTCTTGTGCTCTTCTCTTATCCAAATTCTTTAAGCCTATATACGCCTAGATTAGTACCTGATATCAGCACCTTTAATTAGCTTATTCTCAGTCTTGGCTATTTGGACTACTGTAGAACGACTCGGTTTTTCAAAGTTAGTAGGCTTATAGACATGTTTTTATTTTAATTTCTTCAGTTTTGTATTTTTTCAGCTTTAGGTTGCTGCTGCAAGGTTTCATGTAGGTTATAGCAATACAAACGATAATATTATGAGCATATAGCTATACAAGTGACAATTACAAGAGTAGTAAATGAATGAATGCTTGATCATGTGGGTTATAATTTAATCGAGTGCAGTCAGTTTATTTATCATTCTAAAACAGTACCACTTACACCAAACATCAGTATAGTATCATGTTCACGTCAGAATATAAGAGATTTAGGAACAGAGGAAGTAGATGGTAATTATGGACATCAGAGAGGAATATATTTGATCACATATAGTATATAGGGACTTTTGTAGATGCATGCTACCTGCACAAGCACATCCCTATATGGATAAAATTCACTTTATTAGAGTACTGACATGAATAGGATAGTGCGGTGCAAGACGGTGCTGATCAGCGGTGGTGGGCGAGGTGGCGAGAAGCGATGACATCGGATGATACAATGGTCAGTAGATAAAAGGTAAGTGGCGCTGCCGTTTGGTCCCTCTCTTCCCCTCCTCGCTTCTGCTTTCTATATTCATGTTTCCTTTTCTTGCCTTGTCAGATGTTCATCTCCATTGCCTATCGGGGGCCTCTTTGGGGGGCTAATCTAACATTAGGCAGCACAGGAGGACAGACGGCTCTCACGGCTTAGGATGTTGCACATCAGGTGAACCATTTGATGGGCCGTTCAACATGCTGATCTTATTGATTTGTTCTTGACATATCCTCTGTGCTGCTATATTTTTTGAATTACTTGGTTATATTAGCAAGTACTAATGTTTTGTCACTTTTGAGCCACTGGTACTATATGTAATTAGTATGAACTAAAACTACTGCTTCTGCGTTCATATAAGCCTCTTATTATCTATGATGTCACTGTTTTTCCTTTTAAGGCTGATCCATTCCCTGAATGTGTTGCATACCTCTGTCTTATTGTATTTTGAGTCTAAAGCAATTAGACTACGTAGTATAAACATGGCACCGCCTAACTTCCTCTCAAGCGGCGCCACCGGGTGGCGCCCCAACCACTAGTCTTCATGGAAATGTGTGTGAGGAGGCACATTGAAAGGCATTCCGACCATGGCGGCCGGAGGTGCACCCATGCCTCCCATGAGAGAAGCAAAACTCATGCCTCCATGGCGGCCATAGCGTCGGGAGGGGGGGGGGGGGTGCTCCAAAGCCACCCATGCCTTCAATGCGAATTGTTGGACCCAACACCCATAGTTGACATGTATGCATCATCGTTGAGACTACAAAGTTTTTTGAACAATGCAAACAAGCTATCTATATGATGATGCATTGAAAAAATAACAAGAAAATAAAGTTGGAATTTTTTTTACCTTGGGGGCATTTCGTCAAACACGTGGTGCGCGTCGGCGGCCGGCTCAACGAGTGAGCTCGCCGGCGCTTCGGTAGCCGTCGCGCCCGTCAAACGCCCTGCAAGCTTCTTTCCTCTCGCCTTCGAGCTGTCGGAGCCGTCCGCCGCCTTGTTCTTCTTTGCGGATGTCTTGCCCTTCTTCGGCCGCGCCGCATTGGGGAGCTTCGAGGGTGCGGCGGCGGCACGGGACGGCGCCGGCGCGACGCACCCCGTCGCCGTGGTCATCCGCGGCGGCAAGAAGAGGCTGCGCGCGAGGCCAATGCTCGGCGGAGCTCCGGCGGTGGCGACGCCAACGCTCCCCCGCGCTAGGGTTTCCGACGGCGACGGCGGCGGCGACGAGGGAGGGGTGGCGGCTGTACAATGGGGTGAGCGGGGTGCCGGCGTGTGCGTCCATGGATGCAGTTCGCCGGCGCCGGCGCGCGCGGGGCGTAGGAGGCGGAGAGGAGAGAGTGCGGCGCGAGCGCTCGAGTGTGCCGCGCGCGGAAGCGGGCGCCTCAAATACACTGCGTGGGATAGCGTATCCGACCGCGCGCCCAACTCGTTATAGCGCGCGCGGTCCGCGTTGCGCGCGCGCTAAAATTGCCTAATTTGCAACGCGGCGCTTGTTTAACGCGTCTGTTGGAGATGCTCTTAACTGGGCCACGAGCCAAGTACCCATGCCGGTCCGTCTAAACGGGCTCACTCACTGGCTCATGGCTTTTTTTTAAAGTAATAAAGTGCATTTGCATTAAATTTGTTTCGAAAGCTCACTTTAGTCATCGTACTTAAGATACAGATAATACGGTCATTAAATACGACTTGGGGTGATTATATGGTCACCGCCTCCCCCTATAGCTTCGTATTTTTCTTGGTTGACTAGTCAAACACCACAGCACCCTCTCTACCTTACGCTGGCCCCACCTGTCTGTGGACCAATAAACAAATATTATGAGTAGGAGAATCGAACAAGGGATCAGTTTGCTGCCGTGTGCATGCATCGAGAAATAAGAGAAGGATGCATCCACAAGCCTCCTCAGCGATTTGGAAGATCCGACTGTCCATCTCGATTCCTTGATGCGTTTCCAGCCGTCGGATCGAGAGCTGGGAGGATCTGGACCGTCGGATCTGGAAGAAACACTGCTGGAATGAATAGTAATGGCAACATAATGTAAATATCATGCCCCCACCAGGGCATTTTGGTAATTTCGCGTGGTGGGGGTATAAAAGGGCCGGCTCCCCTGGTGAACCCTAGCCGCTCGCCCCGCCCTGCCGTCTCGCCCGTCCTGCCGCCCGCCGTCTCGCCCGCCCCACCGCCCCGCCCCGCCCCGCCCGTCCCGCTCGCCGCGGCCTCCTTTCCTCCCCCGCGCCCCCCTTCTCCCACCTCGCCGCCGCCTCCTCTCCCCTCCCGCGCCCCCCTCGCCCTGCCCGTCCAAGCTCAGGGTCGAGGGTCGCACCGGGTCCAGGCGAGGCGGCC
>NC_041383.1:646206469-646220626 GCF_002162155.2 Triticum dicoccoides | reverse complement strand
TCTCCCCCAATCCCCGCCTCCTCTCCTTCTCCTCAATCCGTCGCCTCTCTCCTAAGCCGCCGCCCTCTCTCCTTCTCCCCCGTCTTCGGCCCCGCCCTCGCCATCTCCCGACGCTCCGCCAAGTGGAGAACCAGGAAGGAGGAGGGACGTGAAGTGGAGAAGAGGGGGTGCGATGGAGAAGGAGCCAAGCCCGCAGGAGAGCACGGAGCGCCGGCGCGCCCTGCCAGCCGCGGCTGCTCGCGGAGCTCCGGCATGTGCTGCACCATGGAGGCGCTCGTGGAGGTGCTCTCGCCTTCGGAACCACCTCGATCCGCATCTGGAACCATCCTACTCGTCTCCAACTTTTCCAGCTCACCGATGAGGACCTCGTCTCGGCCTCCTACCAGCCCCATCCGTTAGAGCACAACGCCGCCTTCTGCCTCCCCATGTGAGATCCTTGTTCTGATTCCTTCCTCTCTTGATTAATTTCATTATATTTCATTTCTAGGGTTTGATGTCGAGGAGGTTCCTACACCAATGGTGACAGCGGGCTCTGCTGCAGGTATGCTTATCCTCTCCATCACTCTTTTCCATCTCTCTCCTAATGAAACATTTTTTTGTGCTCATGGAGTGCTTGATGAATTGCTTGCAGGAAGCAGGGTCTAATAATGTACAATTTTGCAGCTGCTGGTTTAATTGTTCAAATGGGAGCTTCGTAGGGGCATGTCCTCAATTCCATTACCTTTCTAGATTGTTGTTTCATGGTTGATGCAATACTCAGTTTGGTGGTTTCCTTTTGTTTTTGCTGTAGAGAGTGGAAGATTTTTGGAATGGTGCGGACAGGTTGAGAGCAATAGATGTTTTTTAAGTCCTAGGTGAGCACTCCAGGTTCTGTGAATTTTTCCTTCACAGTACTGCATTATTTTCATACTTAAAGGAAATATAAAATGATATGGTTTCTCTCTCACAGATTGTTACTACCGAGAATGGAATTCAAGAAGAGATACTTTTGGTGTTGTCTTATTACCTCTCGTATCTGATAGATAACACAAAGTTATCGGTTTAGTTGGAAAAAGAAAAAGTCCAGATCAATTGTGAGGATATGATCATTGGCATACTTACCCCCTGATGATGCCTCATTTCTTCAGAATTTGAGGTTGTTCTTAATATGCCAGGTAGGTCCGGCTATCGAGTCAATAATTATATTTTGTAGTGTGTGATGATACATTAATAATCACACTTGAATGTGTTACCTAAACCTGTCTTGCTTTTGTATTTCATCCTCCTTTGAACCATCCAATGACTTGTGCACTACAAATGATAAGTGTGACGTGTACAGAAACCTGCACCTTATATTCCTGTCTTGCTTTTGTATTTCATCCTCCTTTGAACCATCCAATGACTTGTGCACTACAAATGATAAGTGTGAGGTGTACAGAAACCTGCACCTTATATTCCTGTCTTGCTTTTGTATTATATCCTCCTTTGAACCATCCGACGACTTGTGCACTACAAATGAGAAGTATGAGGTGTAAAGAAACCTGCACTTCATATTTCTCACATTCCTGTTTTATTTAATGTCTGAGCCTCTTTATATTTCTTACATCTGTGATTTATCTAATCTCTGAGCAAGTGTGACTGTGTATAATTAAGTTAATAAGCCCAGTTGTTTGAAGAAGCAATTTGCATTCCAGATTCTAGAATTGTACTAATTCTTCTATCCATTTTGATTTGCCCCTGTCATTGTAGAAGTATGAGTGGATTGACTTTTCTTGATGTGTATTTTATACAACGAGCAACTACCTTGCGCTGTCTTTCATCCGCCAACAATCCCATGACCCTGCATCAGGTCAGAAAAATATTCAATAATTATTTCTTATGCAGGGTCATTGGATTGTTGGCTTCAGACATACTGTACTGTTGGGCTTCAAGCATACTTCAGTTCTAAACTTATTCCCTTTTCCCTTCATTTTTCTAAGACTGTACTGTTGAGCATTAAGTAGGAGTAGTTACTTGTACCAAGGAGCAGATATGTATGACATGTTAATTTCACTTACTTTTGGAACGAAGATCTCACTTCATTTATATTAGTCCTTGACGTCTGTGTTCTTTATTGTGCAAAGTTGTTCCTTTCTGGGTAGATGAAAGTTCAGATTCCACCAAAGGAAGATTTAGTAGGCTTTCTGTTACATGTTGCTAAAAGTAAATGAATCGAATTCTTTCTGTTTTGGTTCAGGACAATTTGATTTTGGGAGGACAAAGGTCAGACAAGGATGAGAATGGGATACCAGATTACAACGATGGAGGCTCGGACATGGATCTGCTCATGCTCTCAGCGGGAATACTGGATGTTCTCGAAGCTTTGCCATACACACGTGGTACTTTTGGCACTTGCGTGGGCTCCAGTTTGTGTCAATGCAATTGCATCTGTGAGCGGCTTATGGTGATCAGGCTTGGTTATTGGCCTACATGTATGTTTGTGTATGGATGTCACAAAATTGTTATGCAGAAAATAAGAGTGTAGTTCATTTCAGAGATACAAGCGATCTTGTTCAGTTTAGTCAGAGCACATGCAAACAAGTAGTTCCCTAGGGTGGAGGCCTTCCACTTGCTTTTGCTAACTATATGAAATAGACTGAACCTGAACCTGACTACAATTGAATGTCTAAGCTGAATTGTTGCATCCGTAGACATGGAATTATGGATCAATTTTAGCTCTCAAGAACTGCATACTTATGGTCCTATGCAATCCCAATTTATTCAGGCAAGCATCCCAAAAGTTCACTAATGAACAAAGCAACATCACACAGAATCTAAGTTTAAGGCCAGGTTACTGTAATGTATTTTTAAAGATGTACATTAGAGAAATTGTTCAGCCAACAATCCAATTAAATTTGTGTGCAGCTATATATATATTTACTAATCAATCTTTTCCCTTCTCTCTATCTAATTTTAACATTGCACAATGATTTACTCCTTGTTTGTAGCTTACACTGAAATCTAAGCTTGTGTGCATGTATGTATTATGAACCAGCCCTGTCCATTGCCTTACTGGATACATAAGTCTCTCCATTGCTGTTGTCGGATGGGTTTATGTTTGCTGTTGTCGGATGGGTTTATGTTTGCTATTATTTTCTATCTTGGTTAGGAACCGTGTGCTATAATGCACCAATGCTGCTTTCGGATGACGACGACAATGCCAAACGCACCATCACCTGAGGTAGCTCATGTCTATATCTCATTTACTTATCATGATATGTACTTGGAAGTTATTCATATTGGTTTCTTAGGATCGCCTTCAAGAGCATGCTGAAGAATCACGACAAAAACTCCCCCAGTGATTGTGCCACTCCATGAGACATCCATATCAAACTGAAACTCAATTTCCTTGCATTAGCCAAATCATGCCATCACATATTCTTTGCTGTTGTTTTGGAACTATTTCAGTATGGTTGAGTTCTTTTTTGTAAGTGTACTCTTTATGTTGGTGACTTATTTTTTTAATTGATTGTTCTTTTACAAAATTGAGCAAAAAGAAAAGAACAAAGAAAAATTGTTTAGCTAGATAGGCAAAGCCGCTGATGTTTACTTGTTTGCTGTAGACCCTTGATGGGCCATGCTTTTCTCTGCTTTTTGCGTTCCTGGACTGTAAGAAATCTTGTGGATGTGCTCTCTGTTTTCCTGTTACTTTCTTCGCCACTCACATTTAAATTTGCTAATATATTAGTTTTCAAATATGACGTGTACATATCCAAGGATGAAGAGAAGAAGAAGAATCGGGATTGTCAATTGTGTATTTGCAATTGTACAAATCCGAGGTGCTATACTTATCTGCATTTAAATTTGCTTTTTTTTCTTGGAACTATTGGCATGTAGAGGAGGCTGCGTTTTATTTGGTGGTCCGTTAGGCACATAAGTAACTGTTTTTGTCTTTTTCACAAAACAAGCTGAGCTTCTGGTGTATATGGGCCCAGCTCCATGTTTTTATTGCCAAAAAAATAATTAAGTACAATGTTAGATGTGCTGGTTCACATGCCAATTGATCCTGTTTTTGAGGCCTTAATCTTACCATCCTATCTGAATATTCCTTTTATGACAATTCATAGGTCTATGCGATTGGCGGGGATGGAACCATGAGAGGAGCAGTGGCGATATTCGAAGAGTTTAAACGGCATGGTTGGAGGATATCCATTACATGGATCCCAAAAACTGTGGACATCGGCATGATAGACAGGTCGTTTGTGTTTCAAACTGCAGTGGAGATTACTCAGCATGCAATCAATGCGGAACATGTGGAGGCTGTGAGCGCTGTGAATGGCATTGGTCTTGTCAAACTTACGGGAAGGAGCACAGGACACATTACTCTTCATGCCACCCTGAGCAGCCGAGATGTTGACTGCTGTGAATCTTGAGATTGATTTCCACGTTGAAGGGAAGGGAAGCCTGTTTGAGTTCCTGTATGAAAGGATAAAGAAGAAGGGGCATGTTGTGGTCGTTGTTGCTGAAGGCGCTGGTCAGGAGTTAATACCCCAGACTGATGACTCAACAGAGTTAACTTAATCTGAACCTCCTCTGTTTCTGCTATATATCTCTATTTTTCTGAACTTAACAACCGAACAGTATTATATATTAGATCAGCACACAAGTGAACTAGAAATCATTTTGTTCAGATTGTTGGTACCCTCAGTGGAAAATTATTCCTTATTGGTTGGGGATTTGGAGACGTAGTATCTGGTTGATGAAGGATTTTTATCTCCTAAGCTCCACACATTCTCTTCCATCTAACACAACCGGCACGGTCAAGTGGTGTAGTAGTTGACGGTCGACAGCTAAAATCAAGGCACCGCCTTAATTTAGGCGGAAAGACCACAGCTCTTCCATCTACACCAGGTTTGTTTCTTTCAGCCCTAACATGTTTAGTCATATAGTTGTCGACAAACCCTGACATGATTCTGCTACAACACAGAAGGATTGGGAAAATATTAAATTTGGTGTTGAAGAGGTGTTGATTTCTATGATGTTCCGTTCGTGAAGGATGCCAAATTGCCAATGTTATTCATGAACTCAAGGACTTCCGGAAAAGTAATGTTTCTGTCATCTGTGGAAGTCTTGGAAATCTATAATGGGAGCTTACTCAATATTTAATTTGTTATTTTAATATCCAGGTGCTAATGTGGATATACATTTCATTCCTGAAATCAAGAGGGCTAATTCAACTCCAAACCTGTGGTCAATTATTGCTGCTTCGGATGGGGTAAGGCCCTTATATTGCATGTAATGTTAGTTCATTCATGTTAAATCAAGTAGAAACTCCTTCCCACATGGAAATTACCTTAGGTCGCCTGTTTCATGAGAACTAAGTTCAAGAAATGATTTATTAAGGAGCTTTGGTTGTAACTGAAATTCACTGCAAAACTGCATATGGAAACATACAATATTTTTCTCCCTCTTAACTCACCTCAAAGTAAAGGACTTCTGGAGATAAAATTGTTGATTGGTAGGGCCTCGGTTTATTAACTATTAATATATTTTTAGAAGTTGAAGGCCAAATTATATGTTGTTTCTTCTTTGGGATGAAACAGATCATACGTGTGGCGTCGACTAAGACCGTAGTCTGATCATACTAGGCCTTATTGATTGTTGATTCTACTTCCATAGTCTGATATATTCAAGGTGCAGCCAAGATCAGGCAAGAGGACGATGTTCTGGTTGTTTCGACAGAAAATCAGCTCAAAGACTGAAGCCCCTATCCCAGTGTTAAAAACCTCAATCAACCGTAGCTAAAGCTGGAATCAAGTAGAGCAGTGGCTACTCCGAAAACTTTGTTCTGATCACTTCCAGGTAATTGGCTAGGATTTGTACCGTCCTTTTCCAGCTATCACAGATGGTATACTGCATACCAATGAGCATAGATGATTTATGTTGATGAACTATTTTAGATAGTGACACCGAAGTGTTATTCTATGGATAGCCTTCAGATGTTCTTTTGCATTTTTCCTGTGCAAAGATATATATTAATGGACAAACAGTGCTTACATGTTACCCTTTTGTCCACGAAGGCGTATTAGCATGCCTAGCTGCCAAGTATAAATAGTATGTGCATCACTCAGTAATTAAGCATCCTGGTGAAATAGAGTATCTTAGAAAAATAAACGCTAACGTGTGCTGATACGTTGCTAAACCTACATGATATGAACTCACTTCTCTTTATTAATTGTTGGTTTACTTCAATGCCTGCAATGGCACTCCTAGGAATGTTAGAGCAACTCCAACACGCCGATCTAAACTGTCCACGCGCGTTCGTTTGGGTCGAAACTCACACAATTTGCGGCTCGACGCGCCGATGCAAACGGACGAGTGTCCGCTCTTTGTCCGCGCGCGACCCATTTCAGACCCAAATTCGGGCCAGATTTGCACCGGCGCGGACACGGAGTGTATGCATGCGATGCCCGCCCTTGTCCAGCCTCTTGGACCACCAGTCTATGGCACATCCACCCCCATTTCCCTTCCTTCCCAAAAGACCTCCCGCCCACTTGCTCTCCCGGCTGCTTGCCATGCGCGACGCGTCGAACCCCGACGACGCCATCGACCTCGCCTCCACCATCAACATGCCCCGCGCCGTCCGCAAAAAGGCGGTGCCGCCCAAGAAGGTGTTGATGGACGCGTGACGGGTCGTTCCACCAAGAGGGCTGGCCGGAGACAGGTGCATGCCGACAAGCTGGAAGCTGCGGCGGCGGCCGCTGCCCAACAGAAGGCCGCCAAAAGAAGAGTAAATGAAGGCGTACATGGAGATGCGAGTGAAAAAGCTCGAGATAGAGGCGGAGATGCAGGCAAAGAAGATCGAGATGGAGGCGGGGATGCACGTGAAGAAGCTAGAGATGGAGGCAGACGTGCAAGCGAAGAAGGTAGAGGTCAAGGCTGCCAAAGCCAAGACCAAAACAAAAGAAGTGGCGCCCGCTTGCATGATGGAGGTGAAGATCATTACGATGTACTTGAGCAT
Organism: Triticum dicoccoides; assembly: GCF_002162155.2. NCBI lineage: Eukaryota > Viridiplantae > Streptophyta > Magnoliopsida > Poales > Poaceae > Triticum > Triticum dicoccoides. Next base: position 646,213,647 of record NC_041383.1, on the reverse strand, counting down.
GGTGTTCTCGAGGAAGAAGCCTTGCTTCGAGAAGATGCAGAGGGAGATGCTCAAGCTTGATGAGTGATCTATGACGGAGAGCGTCATCTTTTTTGTATGCCGACTTGTGCTAGCATGAGCACAACCGAGATGTATGGCGTGGTTGAACCACCCTTTTTTTTGTGTGCTGGCAAGTCTGATAGCATGAACCACATTTTGTTTTTTTGGAGGCTGACATGTATGCCGGCAGCAGGCATGGCCGCCGACATGAACTGTGGGTGCTAGCATGGCCGCTGGTATGAATTCAATGGAAAATAAGTATTTACTAAGTTGATTCTGGATCAATCCCATATGCATGGTTTAAATACTTGGCTTGCTCTCGCCTTTTGTGCCATGGGCGCAACAAGTCATCTAGCATGAACAAAGAGAAGCATATGCTTTTGCTTTCAAATGCACTTCGAATGGACTGCGCCTGATCGTCTACTCAATATAAGCAAGTTGCAAGGGCCCCTTATTATATAACTTAATATTAGTATAAATGCCTATCAAGACTTCTGTGTTTATCATCCTTTTGGATCTTATGTAATCTCCTAAGACTATCCTGTGCACTTACCTATCGGTTATTTGCTGCACCTATCGGTTATTTGCTGCTTAGACTGCTATGTGATATGAAATTGTTCATATTTATGGCTTCGGTATAGTATACATAGTAATCATGACTAGATCGTAGAAGTTAGAGATGTACAAATGATTGATTGGAAATATATATTTGTATTTGCAACAACACACTAGATCACGTCAGGTAAATATTTTTGTAGAATATAAGTTAGGTTTAGAACTTTTGATGACGACAGCTGAAAAACCAAAGTAAATCCATGATATATAGTCAGTATAATATATTTAGATATTCATAGATATTCATGGCACTGCATAAGCATAGTTCAGTTCCCCTGGGAGCACTAGCTGCTGGCTTTTACATGTATTTCTTGACTCTAATAAGATGCAGCTAATCTTAGAAAATATAGTAAGCACCTATCATGAAATTTAAAACTGGCATGATGTGGCTCTCCGTTGATAACTATGATGCTTGCATAGCTGGTTGATTTATTTGATTATAATCAAACTAAACCGTCATAATATTAAGATTGTGATTATTCAGATAAAAAATGATCAAAGAAATACATGTACCAAAGTCACATCTGTTGAGATAATGATTAGGCATACAATTGCTTCTTCAAATTATTGCAATATTGTAGTTCTCTGTAGTCTAATAAATTATGTACTGTGGTCCTCCGCCTCACCGCTTAACGGGATGAACCGGGCAACGTACGCCAAGGCGAGACCTGCCTCTCCTCTTAAGTTGATTGGTTTCTCTTTCTGCATTCCTTTTCTATGGTCTCATTTGGCATTTCTCCTTCATGATTATTATGCTGTCCCTTTTGGGTCATCAGATGCTTTACCTCAGCAGCATGATGAGATTCCTTGCTTTCTCCATGTGAATTTTCCAAAAAGCTTATCTATTTAAGGAACCATTTTTTCTCATTGATGTTGCATCAACTAATGCTTATAGTACCTAATAGAACTAAAAGTCGGTTACCCGGTCAACACACCTTATAAAAAAATATGAATGGGCAAGATGTGGCCATCTAGAGTAGAATTTGGTTCATTGATTAATGTAGAAAGACATTGGGTCAAAGTGATCTTTTTCCAAGGTAATCACCACTGTTTTGTTTTAGGCTTATGTGCCTGATGTTTTTTAGGATCTCTGTCAATAAGGGGATATATCAAGGTAGTGTGTTGTGTTCTAATTATAAATGAAGAGAAAGTTAAGAACTTCATAGATACAATGTAATCATGGCTAGAGCGTAGAGGTTAGAGATGTACAAATAATTGATTAAAAAATATATATTGGTATTTGTAACAACACACTGGATCACGTCAGGGAAATATTTTCGTAGAATATAAAGTATGATTTAGAACTTTGACCATGACAGCTGAAAAACCAAAGTAAATCCATCATATATATTCAATATTCATGGCGCTGCACAAGCATAATTCAGTTCCCTTGGGAGCACTAGCTGCTGGCGTATAGATGTATTTCTTGATTCTAACAAGATGCATGGCAATCTTAAAAAATATAGTAAGCACCTATCATGAAATTTAGAACTGGTGTGATGTGGCTCTATTGATAACTATCATGCTTACATAGCTGGTTGATTTCTTTGATTATAATCAATATGAACCATCATAATTCAAGATCGTGATTATTCAAATGATATGATCAAAGAAATACATGTACCAAAGTCACATCTGTTGAGACCATGATCAAGCACACAATTGCTCCTTCAAATTATTGGGATATTGTAGTGCTCTTTAGTCTAATAAATTATGTATTGTGGTGCTCCACCTCCTTTTCTCTTCTTGCCAGGACATATACTCTGCATGGGAAGTTGCCTACTTGGTATGAGCTTCAGTAGCATCGGCATCCGCTACACCTTCCTATGTTCTTTTGTTAATAGTCTGCCCATAATTATAACAACGAAATGCATGAATGTATATAGCTTTGCACCAAGACACTTTACTTTATCTATGATCTGTCATTTTTGTGAGTCGCAGATGATTTTGGCATTGATATTCTCATGCAAGCCATCCTATCTTTGCAAGCCTAAAGATAGAATACACTCAGGGCACCACATGTTTAAGTTGTCACTCCTATGTTTATAAGTTTATAGGAAGCAAACATTTTCATTATCTTTGGCACTTATATTTTCATTATATTAACTTGTGCAGCGGAGTTTTAAAATCAAAACGGGGCAATTCTCTACTGTGACAAAGTGAAGAGAAAACTGATGCATCAAACTAATACAGAAATTCAGTTCATATGAAGCAGAAGAAAGGCATACAATACCTTACATTGACAGTGATTGTTAGCCCATTGTGGTACTTCAAATCTGATAAAGAATATATTTCATGACTGAGACATGACATTTGGAGAATCTCAGTTCTAATATCTACATGAATCAACTTTTATTTTGTCATGCTACTGAATGTTCTGATATGGGACTATCTATTCTGTGTATCTCTTATAAGTAATAATGAAATGATCTATATGTAAAGTTTTCCTATTTTGATTATATTATGTTGTCGATGATGCATGGTTCTTGAATTTGGAGATTAACATTTAGGCTTTTGATATTTTGAACCTTTTTGCTTTGTACTAAACTTGATGCAAACCAGTTTGTCTTATCTGGCACTGCCACTCAGTCTTTTTGGAACAAATTTTGTCATGTGCTTGCAAATTAATTACCTATTGACTTAGTATTCTCAGTTTACCATGTTTTTGGTATATCTCTACTGTTTGTGATCTATACTAAACTTATTAGTCCTGAAAGAGTGCTGTAATTTCCTTTGGATGTACAAGATTTATACATGCCGGGTCACGACGCTTGGACAGGCAATGGTTTCCGATCTAGTGCATGATTATCGTGAGCGGGCTGGACGGGGCTTCCCTGCTCCCTCTGCATGCTCTCAACTCATTTGTTCTCCGTCCAACATCCGCTTAGTTTTCCCCTCCTTGCACACAGCCACGACCTCTACTATGTATGTATATTACGTAAATACTAAAATACATATATACTTGTATGACGTTTGCCGTCTTCTCCCACGGGCACACCGCTCCACTCCATGCAGCACACCATATCCACCTACACTCCGGCGAGCCCGGCCACCATCGCTGCCTGCATGGTGCACCACTGCACCTCCACGCTGAGAGCAGGTACTAGTATCCTCTCAGCTCCCTGCCCTCCTTCACCATCTTTAGCTCCACGCGCATGCGTATGCACGCAGCCAACTGTGAGGAAGAGCGTGTTCTTGACCAGTGGCTGGGTCACAAGCAGCGATCCCGGTGTCCTTCGCTTGAACACGACCATGACCCCGTTCATCGGCATGGACACCATGATGAGCACGGTGAAGGTTCATACATTTAGACCTTGTCCCGCAGTCTCCGCCTTGCCACTGGCGACGCGTAAACGATACCAAGATTGCGACGGCGCCGAGGACGTGCACCACCGGGAGGATGCCTATGCCGACAAAGAAAAGCGACAAGACAATACGACATCGCGCATCGAGCTCGTGTTATCTAAGTAGTCCAACGACTGCTCATCTCATCACGGTCGGCGTACGGTTTTTCCGACGGCGGCTGCGGCACATCTCAAGCTTGGTGACCGCGTGCCTCTTGACACATCGGGATCTGTGCACAACTCCGCTTACCCAATTGCCTTGCAAAGTGACGCTGGGGAGATGGAAATACGGTGTCTGATCGGGTTTTTTATCGCTCTAGGCGTCGCGTCAAGTGCTTCAAGCCGCGGAAACAAACACACAATTCACGAGCTGGAGATGCCATCGGGATAACAGCATATGCGTGTAAGTGTGTTGTGCGCGTGTGAATTAAATACGCCGTGGCGCTCTGTTTGCTTAACAAGAAAGTTGTGTGGGCACAGTGGTTAGCATATGTGGGCTTCAGCGGACGATCGACCGCTGGTTGATTAGTGTTGTGTTTTTTTTCTCACTAATAGATGGGACCCACGTAGGTAAAGAGAGGGTGTTGTGGTGTTTGACCAGTCAACAGAGTAAAATACAGAGCTATACTGTGACCCAGCGACCGTATAATCATTTTAATTTTAAGTCGTATATAGTGACCATATTAATCATATTCTAAAATACAGTGACCAAAGTGAACTTTCGACACAAGTTCAATAACCGTGGATGCATTTTACTCTTTTTTTTAACATGAGCTGACGGCTGTTGGAATGAAGGCCGAGCGAGCCGAACATGTCAACCGGCCATGTACGAAATTGCTGGAAATTCTCGATGCATTTCTGGTGTTATTTTTTAAAAGCTAGTGCATTTCCGGTGGGTTTTTTTTTTTGCGAATATTTCTGGTGTTAACCTGGCTAGCTTGAGCGTCAACCTAAGTTCATCAAAAGAATAAATTTTTTTTTATCGTCAACCTGCTCTCCAAGCATCCTTGGTACGTACGCAGTGTACATGAGAAATGCTCAGCTACCACTCCATGCTCGTAAGCTAGCTTATTAGCTCATACTAGTGTCCTCACCTCCTCTAATGGCCGCTATAGTTCGGGTTTTGTACTCTACCGGGTTGATGTAAACACTGACAGCACGACCATTACCAGCTCCTGCTTTATCATGCCATACATAATTAAGTTGAATGACAATAGCACTGAACTGTCTCGCTCGGAACCCTTTTCAGCTGGTGTGATGTATACATGAGAGGAGAGAGTGTCGGCCGCATCCGATCCAAGAAGAAGCAGGCGATGCCGTCTCTTTTACCTTGTACGACGAGGATGATCATAATGCCGTCGGCGATGATGACATCGGCTGTGCAAAGAATAATCTCCTCGCTTCCAGATGGTAATAGTGCACCGGAATGGACACTGTTCCTGATGTAGAAAACGGCGAACTATTCTTGCACCAAAGACTGTTAAACATTTGTCTATATATATTAATAATTTCGCCATGGTGGAATTTCTGATTATGTTGAACAGAGCATGGTTGCGTGGAACCAAACATCCTACAGATTCTAAGGGCATATCCAAGGGACGCCTCCAAATATTCCAAAGCATCAAGAATCACAAGTAGCACAATGCATCTCAATAATCCAAAATTAAGTATTTCAATGCAAAAATATTCCAAATATAAATTACAATCCAATCATAATAAAGTTTTGAGATAAAAAAGTTCGAATTTAAATTCAGTTTATTCCCACATATGCTCTTGTTTTGAAGTTGTGTAAGGGTTCCTCAATTGTGAATCTGATAAGAGCATCTACAATCAGAATTACCTATTCCAGGTCCCTATACGTCCGCGAACTCTCCCGGACGCGCCTGCTGACAATGAGCGGACGACCCTCAAATAATGCATTTTGCAACCACAATACCTACTTTGAAAACATCAAATACATGCAAGACACATGCACATCGATCATCTTGGCCAAATATAGTTCAATGCGTATAAATACAAATTGTTCGTACTTAAGAATACATGATCCAAACATAGTTCAAACATAAATAGTGTTCATAGTGCAATAATGATAAATTAAAAACAAAGTTTATTGATTTCCAGTGTGGACCTACATATATGCTCCACAAGATCATTCAAAAGTTGCATATGCACATGTTAATCTTGTAGTTGTCGATACATCTCCAGAAAGTTGGCAATGCTCTCTGTCTCTTGTTTCGGAAGGCGGACATGAGTTCTGGGCTTCTTGAAATCATACGTGCGCGTTGCCCCTTCACCTTTATCCTCAACAACCATGTTGTGTAAGATTACACAACATGTCGTGAGCTGCTAAAGTGTCTCCGCTTCCCACATTATCACATCTCAATGAATTCGATGAGGTGATGAACTCGTTGAATATGAATTCATCAAGATCAGATTTCCCACAACCATCATTCCACGATGAACCCATTGATGACCTAGAAATGATGATCGAAAGAATCAAAATCTAGCTCTGACATTTTATCAAACATGTAGAGCGTGAGGTGTATATATGGGGAGTTGGACGTATCAGGGCGGCGTCCGGTGGTGGAGAACTACGGTCGGCGGCAATGTGGATTGCAGCCTTCGGTGGCGAAGCCTTGGGTTGGGGATGATGATGGAGCAATGGCACCGGCAGAACTCTGATGACGGCTCTATGAACGAGGGCCAACAACAGAGAAGAGGAGAGAAGGAGGGAGGCTGGCGCGGATATAGCCGAATTGGCGCGAACCTAATGGTTAGTCCGACGTTGTAGGCACATTCGGGCGTCACATATCCGTTCAGATATGAGCCGGATATGAGAAGTGCCAGTCAGTCTGGATATGAGGAGTGCCGGTCAGTCGGGATATGGAGAGCCTATTTGGACGACGTTTTTTCATCTGGACACTGACCGGGCAGCCCGTCAGGGCGTTTGGGGCGGCTATGGGTCCTGTTGTAGATGCTCTAATGCATTTGGAGAAATTATTCAAACGCTGCCGCATTCCGCTATGGAAGCTGGACAAGATCACTTGTATGTTCAATTTCAACACCCAGAACTTTGTGAATTGCTAGAGTTGCTCTAAACACACTAATCCCTTTGTTCAGATAAACGAATAGAAATGACGAGGGTTTTTATCCATCAAACTCCGGAAGAGCCTCGCTCGC
>NC_041383.1:646122326-646206031 GCF_002162155.2 Triticum dicoccoides | reverse complement strand
GCTTCGGCCCCGGTCGGAGGCCCGCATCTGGCGGCGGCCGCGTCTCGCCGGCGCGAGCAAGCCGGGGCGGCAGCCCCGGGCATGGTGGCAGCGCTGCTCGTCCCCTTCCTAGGCTGGATGGCATGCGGGGCGGTGCTGAGGCCGCCCATCGTCGATCTGGCGCCCGACGCCCAGATCTGGAGGTGGAGGCGCTCCGGCGTGCTGCGACGGCGACGCTCCGGCGGGCTGTGGCTGTTGGGCGCGCTGGGTGCCTGGGGTCCCCTCCCTCGGCCGGGGGAGCTGCGGTGATGGCGGCGATCCGCAACTTTTGGATGGCGGCGCGGCGGCGCCGCGACGGTGGAGGTTTCTACTCATGGTGCGCTGCGACGGTGGCGGTGAGCTGCAGTTTTTGGACGGCAACGCAGCGACGGTGGTCATGGACTGGTGTGCTCTTCTTCTGCTCTGGCTGTGTGTGCAATGGAGCAGCAGTTTGGGCTGGAGGTGGCCGAGGGTGCGCAGATCTGACAAGGCGTTCTGCTGCGGCGTGTTGAGGGCTGGTGGTTGGCAGCGATGCACTCTGCACAACTTGCTGCGTTCCTATGCCGTTGGTTTCCTCGTGAGGCTCAGCAGTGGAGTAGATTCTCCGGGCGAAAGTCTTGCACCTTCTCCAGTCGGTGCCGATGTTGGCGATGTTCTTGAGCATTGCATTCCTTCCTGAAGGCACATCGCGGAGCTACGTCCATCTACTGCCGCAACCGTCTGATGGTTCTGGGTGAAAATCCAAGCTCCATTGGAGCGGGCGGCGGCGGCGGCAATTATGTCGTTACCTTCTTGGAGGCACCGCCTTGGAAGCAATGACCTTTGTGGAGTGGTGGTCTCATGGCAGTGGTGCAGAGTTGCGTCGTCGTCGGGGTGATGGAGGCCGGGGCGGTGGCTCTGGACGGTGGACGTACGCCGAGGCGGCGACCTCAGATAGCGATGCAACGGTGGCTCTATGGGGCAGAGTCGCGGTTGTGCATTGTTTCGGTGGCCGCTTGGTGCTGCGTGGGTAGCGAGGTCGTCGGCCTTGTCGATGCGCCCTAGAGGGGGGCGGTTTGACTTTAAGTCGGGGCGGCGGCCCATGTGGTGCGACGTCCGTGGTCTGCGAGCGGTTGCCCTGAGCAGTAAGGGCTGCGGGCAGCTGGGTTGTGCGAGTTGCTGCTCGAGGGGAGCGGTGGTATGTCGGGGCGGCGGCCCCGGAAGGCGGTGCCGGTTGATTGCGCTGGGCGCGACGGAGCGGTGGATGTCGGGGCGGCGGCCCCGAGAGAATCACTGTGGCAACCAGACTTCTGTGGCAACGATGATGGTGGGAGCGATGTTGGCGACGCGGCAATGGTTGCGATAGTCGGCTCTTCTCCGGCGCGTTCACGGTATTGCCTCGGTTTGTTTGTTACTGTGGAGTCGAAGCTGTGGCGGCGGGGCCGTGTGGTGTACGATGACTGGTTGCAGATGGCCCTTTCGGCGATCTTCCGTGGCGCCAACTATGCCTGGTTTCGCTCTTCTGAGTTCTTCGTCAGAGTCGGAGTTGCGTTGTTTGGCCGCAGGTCGACATGTTGTCGATATGGGTGGGCTTTGCCCTGTGTGTCTCGATTTATGGGAGTGGGCTTGGCCCTTGTTATTCCGGTTTTTATTAACTGGACAATTCTCTTCTGCTTATTTAATAGATGAAGCAATCTTTGCCTCTGTTTTAAAAAATAATAATAGACAAGACGAGAAAAGATGCGGGAAAAGACAACTTCATGCGCGTGTGCGTGCGTACTCTTTCGGAGTGATGTGCGTGATCGAGTGAAGTTCTTTTTCTTTAGTTGGAGATCGAGTGAAGTTGATGAAGAGCCAAGTTGGAAGAAGAAGTCAAACGCAAAATCAGCCTAAAGAACAACATACAAGTGGCACCATGAAGCAGCACAGTTCACGCCTGCCTACTAAAAAGCCCAAAAGGGCCAAAATATCTGAGCACTTTCCCCTGTTTTCTGTATTTTATATTTGAACCAGCACCCTTTAAATACAAATGTGACCAGATGCAACTCACGCAGCAAGCAACTAGCGAGCAGAGCAGGGCAGACCAGCAGTAGCAGACACAAAGAGAAAGTAGAAAGGCAAGGATGGGTCAGTGCCCCTCTATCCGGCAGCCTGAGGCAGAGTATGTTCGCCTGCTGGCGTTACCCGGCGGCAAAAACAGGTGATTTCTTGAACAGTTTATTTCATATGTTCGCTAGCAGCTGCTGGCAAATTGCAACTGCTGCCGGTGTTCAAAGTGTGTACCAGAACTGTTCGTTTCTTCTTATTCAGTTAGAGTTTAGTAGGTGTGATTACTTGTAGTCCGGAAACTGTTGTAACATTTTTGTGTCTCCAACATGCAGGAACGAGCAGTTCGGCAAACCTACAAAGGCCATGAACAAATACCAAAAAAGATCAAGCAAGGACGATCTAGTTATGAGGGCGACACTCGATCAATCACGAGAATTGGATAAAACTGCAAATTTGATGGAAAAAGAGCGATGCCAGATGTCAGAGTTTCGACCCAGATACTATAGGCATCAATTGTGAATCTTAATGCCGGTAGAAATACGGTGAAATCTACGATGGCTTTCGAATTACTTAGATGACTTAAAAGTAATTGTGTGTACAAGTCTCCTAGCTAGCACTACGCATGTTCCGGAAATTTGCTTCACTATGTTTTGTACATATAAGTGATAATAATATATGAAAGGTCAGCGGTAATTAATTCTAGCTCGTCCGACAACGCATGGACCTGTGGTAGATTGTGAATAAGGGTGAAAGTGGTTAGGATAATTTTCGACTGAAACCACTTTCGAATATGTTTTTATAGGATACAGTAAGAGATTTTTACATCCGCACACAATTCGTTTCGAATCCGAGTTCAGCTGATAGGATATGGTATAAGATATGATATTAGTATGATATGATGCCATAGGATAATCTATTTTTAATAGGATAAGCCGACCTTTTAAATATTGTCGGCGTTCTGGGAACGGGGGTCCCCAGACTTACCTGCCTGCGGCCTGCGGCGTGGCTCAAAGGGGGCCCAGCGCAGCCCATCTTCATCAACACAAGCTCAAGACCCTCGCGAGGGGCCAAGCCTCGCGGGGCGGACGACAAGGAGCTTCCTCAGGCGCGGCCTCACCAGGCTGGCTCGCGAGGAGGCGGAGAGTTCAAGGCGGGGTACCTCGCGAGGTGCCCATGACGACCAAGGGCGCTAGTCGGGCGCCAGCCGGCGCAGAGTCCTCCTTTCCTCTTTCGTGCAAAGGGAGCAAGCGCATGCGAGAGCATCAAGCAAAGGCATCCATTTCGGTGCAACAAGACCAAAACCAGTCCAACGGCAGGATGGAGGTCACCGTGGAGCCCAAGCCGGCGTCACCACCAGAGCCTTTGACAGGCGAGGACCAACTTTAGTCAGGATAAGTGTACCCGCTGTTCCCCTTCAAAATGGCCAATTGTTGGCGCCCTTCCCGCTCAATATTTGGGAAGAGGCCCAGGGCCTTTGCCTATAAATAGGACTAGCCACCCCCAGGGTAGAGGCATCGAGATCCCCACCGAGAAACTAGTAGATAGAGCGACTGAACTCCTCTTAGCAGTTCATCGCACCAGCCAAGAGCAGACCCTCGCGAGGCTGTTCTTCCTTGTATTGTTCATCATCAGCCCGAGAGGCAATCCACCACACCACACACTGGAGTAGGGTATTACACCATAATGGTGGCCTGAACCAGTATAAACCTTGTGTCTCTTGTGTTGATCCTTTGGTAGTTTAGATTCTAGCGATTCGGTGAGGAGCGGGTAGGTAGGGGGCGTAATCTCCGCGCGCACCCCAGTGTTCGAACCTCAAGGGTCTGCCGGAACCCGAAATCCGACATTTGGCGCGCCAGGTAGGGGTGCGCCGGAAGTCGTTTCCCGTCGCCCTGTTCTTCTCCTACCATCGCGTCCATGTCAAACGCTCGTCGGGCCCGCGCCGAGCGCCGCGCTGCCCTCGCTTCCCGCGTCGCCCAGACGGCCCCCGTCGGCGGGCACCCCCGCCGTTCCCCGTCACTTGCCGTCAACGCCGCCACCGGCCCGGCGGGGAACGAGCAACAAGCATCGTCCCAGCACCCATCCATGAGGCGAGACGGCCGCACTGCTACGCCCTCGCTCACTCCTGCTGGTTCTTCGTCTCGCGCGCCCCGCGCGGCCATGGAGGCCCGAGCTGCGCTCATCGCGGCAAATGAGCTCCTGCGCTACCGCCCAATCGACGACGTCTACGAGGAGTGGCTCGACCGAGTCGCCGAGCTCGTCCGCGCCGCTGGGGGCTCCCCCGCGCCATCCTCCTCGTTGCACCGCGCCCCGCCCTGCGCGGGCAATGAAGCTCCCGGGGCGCCTCAGCCGCCTCCCCTTCGAGAAGGCGCCCTGGCTCCAAGGCGCGCGGCCCCTGAGCGGAACCCGCCCCGTCAGGCGCCAGCGCGGCAGGAGCAGAGTTGCCAAGAAGTCCCGCGCCCCCGAGAAGCTGCTCGAGCGCTCCTCGCTCCGGCTCGTCCCGACCGCGCTCCTGCTCCAGCACGTCAATACCCCACGCTGCTCCCAGCTGCAGCGCATGGGGACCCGCAGGACCAAGCTCTTCGTCACCCAAGGCCTCCTGTGGCCACAACGGGCTGCCTCGCCTTCACCCCCGAACTGCACAGCGTCACGTGGCCTGGCAAGTTCAAGCCGGACCTGCCTCCCCGCTACGACGGCACGGCTGACCCCGCAGAGTTCCTCCAGCTCTACGAGCTGGGCATCGAGGCTGCCAACGGAGACGAGAAGGTCATGGCGAACTGGTTTCCCATGGCGCTCAAGGACGGGGCCCGCACCTGGCTCCTGAACCTGGCACCTGGCACGATCTCCTCCTGGGACGAGATGCGCACCCGCTTCATCGCCAACTTCCAGGGTACTCGCGATCGGCCACCCGCGGTGAGCGACATGCGCCGTATCAAGCAGCAGCCAGGGGAAACCCTGCAGAAGTACATCCAGCGCTTCAACGACGCGCGCCTCAAGATCCCTAAGGTGACCGAGGAGGCCATCATCTCGGCCTTCACCGACGGCGTACGCGACGTCAAGATGAAGGAGGAGCTGGCGATGCATTAAGACCTGTGCACCTCCTTGGAGCTGTTCAACTTGGCGACCAAGTGCGCCAGGGCTGAGGAGGGGCGCCTCTCCCTCCTCGAGCTGCCTGCCGCAGACCCAGAAGAGAAGAAGCTCAAGGCCAAGGACGTGAAACGCAAGGGGGCTACTGTGCTCGCGGCAGAGCCAGACACCAAGAGGGGCAGAGATCGGCCCGAACCCTCCAAGGGCAGTCGGTACTGCGTGTACCACGACCTCCACACCCACAACACCGATGAATGCCAAGAGCTCCGGGCCGTGCGTGAAGGAAGGGTCGGCCGACGCCCCGACCGCAACGACCGGGGTTATGGCCGAGGAGGAGGAAGGAACGCAGGACGCTGGGAAGACCGCCGCCCATGCCAGGGGTGGCGCGACCAACCTCGCGAGGATCGCTGGCAGGACCCGCCTCGCGAGGGAGGCTGGAGGGATCACCCTCGCGAGGATCGCCCGCAAGGGAATGCAGGCCTCCCTCCGCTGCCGCCGCAGCCAAGAAGAAACGAGGACCGTCATCAGGACGAGGGGGCTGGGGGCTTCCAGGAGCCACGCGCGATCGCCTGCATCCTGGGCGGAGCTCAAGCCCCAGCCTCCCAACGCATCTTCAAGCAGTTCGCACGCGAAGTAAATGCAGTCCTTCCCAAGCTCGAGGCCACACGCCCACTCAGGTGGTCGGCATGCGCCATCACGTTTAGCTCTGCGGATCAGCTCAAGTGCGCGGCTACAGCCGGAGTCCTCCCGATGCTTTGTTCCCCAATCATCAGCAACGTGCTAGTCACCAAGACCCTCATCGATGGCGGGGCAGGACTCAATGTCCTGTCCGTGGAAACGTTCAACAATCTCCAAGTGCCCTACAATCAGTTTCAGCCGACCAAGCCTTTCTCCGGAGTCACCGACGGCTCCACGGTCCCGATCGGGCAGGTTCGCCTCCCTGTCACCTTCGGGGCACGCGACAACTACCGCACCAAGCTCATTGACTTCGACGTCGCACACATTCTCCTGCCGTACAATGTCATCCTCGGGTACCCAGCACTGGCCAAATTCATGGCCGTAACCCACCACGGCTACAACGTCCTCAAGATGCCAGGAAGTGGCGGAGTCATCACGGTGCCCTGCGAAGAGAGAGACGCAGCGTGCTCCCTAGAGCGAGCCTTTCAGGCCGCGTCACTGGAAGACCCGGACCGCGGAAGCAGGAGGCTTCCTGAGGCCGCCCCCAAGAAGAAGAAGACATCATCCGACCCAGCCCCTCAGGAGGCAGGCCCCTCAGGGCCCGCGCCTGCTCAGGGGGAACCTCCTTCTATCGCATAGGGAGGTGCGCCCGGCGCCCCCCTCAGGCGGGGCTCGGGGGCTCTCCCCTGGAGGGCCGCCGACCTCGCCAAGGTCACGAGGGAAGCGCTAGGGCACCACGTGGAGGCGTGTTTCAAAGCACATTTCCCTCAAGAAGGAGCAAGGCAAGGAGGGCCAAACCCTCAGGAGTTCGTCAGCAAGGCCATTCAGGAGCTACAGGAGTCAAGAGTCTTGAGAGGCGGCCACCGCCTACCCGCTGTGGCCCCCCATCCAGGCGAGGATGGTGGGCTGCGCATCTACATCGACACACCAGGGCTCAACCAAGCCGCATCTCAGGAGCGCCTCTGGCCTTCGCAGGTGGGACGCTGTGAGGGTCCGCCCCACAGCTACGTTCGCATGCCTTATGGCTTGCCGAATGTGGCTGCCATGTACCAACGCCTCATGGGGGCCATCCTGGGGGCTCGAGAGGTCAGGCGCGCCGCAACCCTGGTGGAGATGGAGATGGTCCTCAAGGAGCCACCAGCGCCTCCAGAGCCTCCCGAGGCCCCAGGGCCTGGGGGCTCGTGAGTATCGGCTCCTGCAGCCCACCGAGTCTGCTACATCAACATCCCTTCGTCTTCAGCAACATTAGGTCACATCTTTCAATTTTCATCTCCGGCTGGGAGCGCCCTTAGGGCTGCACTATTCCCAGGCCGTGTGGGTCCGTCCCTGCGGCGTGTATCCCTTTCGTTTCATGTTCTTAGCTTACTCTGTTGGGGGCGCCCCTCGGGCTGCATTATCCCCAAGCCGTTCGGGTCAGACCCAGTGGCATGTATCCCTTTTGCATTTATCTTAGGGCCATGCTTTCGACCCATCATGCTTGTTATTTGGTGCCCGTTCACGGTACCTTTTCTTCTTGGATGTCGAAAGCTTGCGCATTAAAGGGGGGTGCCTGAGCATCGCGACTCAGGGCTCGTACCGGCCCTCCGGCCCTCACCCTCTGGTCTTGTCCACGGCATCGCGACCTAGCATACCAGCGACGGCTGAGACCAGCCCGAGAGCCGGGACCCGAGGACGTAGAGTTTCGACATCTAACCAAGCTTGCGCGTTAAAGGGGGGGTGCCTGAGCATCGCGACTCAGGGCTCCTACCGGCCCTCCGGCCCTCACCCTCTGGTCTTGTCCACGGCATCGCGACCTGGCATACCAGCGACGGCTGAGACCAGCCTGAGAGCCGGGACCCTAGGACGTAGAGTTTCGACATCTAACCCAGCTTGCGCATTAAAGGGAGGGGGGTGCCTGAGCATCGCGACTCAGGGCTCCTACCGGCTCTCCGGCCCTCACCCTCTGGTCTTGTCCACGGCATCGCGACCTGGCAAGCCAGCGACGGCTGAGACCAGCCTGAGAGCCGGGACCCGAGGACGTAGAGCACCGGCATCTAGCCAATTTTACAGGAACACACTCCAAGATAAGGCCCAGAGCCAGGCGCAACCCGCCTTAAGGTAGGGCCCCGTGAGTCCCGCGCTGGCTCACGGGTGCCCAGATACACCTCGTCAAGCCCTACCGTGCCGGCCACGTGTCAGGGCGGGGCTGTATATGCCCCGGGGGCTCCTCCCGGAGGGGAGCCCCCTCCCACGCACCATTGGAAGCACCATGCTCCGCGCTGGCTGATGACACTGCCGAGGAGCGGCTATGCCTGTACACACACGGAAGCGCTATGCTCCGTGCTGGTGATAAACAACTGAGGGTGGCCCTCAGACCGCATCAACCTCAGGGAGCCCAGAGCTCAGTGTCTAGCCTCATCGCAACGCCTCCCCTCGGGAGTGCCGCGCGAGGGGGCTGGGCACGGGGGCTGCGCCTGGGTCATGCCCAGACGCACGCCACCCAGCCATGCCCCCCCAGGCCTGGTTCGTCGTGCGTCCCTCCCCGAGCGGAGCCAAGGTATGAAGACCGTTTGAGCATCAAGGGGGACTCCTGAGCATCGCAAATCAGGAGCCTAACTGGTCACATAGCCCCTCACTCCTTAGTTCCGAAAGGCTAACGGCGGTTGAGGTATGCGCGGGGCCGGGCTCTGCAGACGTAGAACGGTAGATTCACCCGCATCTCACCTCCCTAAGGAGTCACCCCCACATCTCACCTCCCTACTTATTGTTCGAGCGCCAAGGAGGACTCGTGAGCATCGCAACTCAGGAGCCTAACTTGTCACGTAGCCCCTCACTCCTTGGTCCCGTCCTGGTTTCCGGTCGGGGATAACGGCGGCTGAGGTATGCGCGGGGCCGGGCTCTGCCGGTGTAGTACATAAGCAAGTAGGAAGGAAGTAGCACAAATTTTAAGGAATTCAAAAGCAAATATTACAGTCCATACTGTTATCACAACACCAAATGCAAGTTTTAACGCCTCCCCGAGGCATGATACATGTGCAGAAACTAAAAGCAGGACGGGAGCCACAACGGAGTCACTTGCCGGCCGTGGAGCTGCGTGGAGCGGGTTCGCCCTGTGGAACTGCCGGGCTGACAGCGCTCCACTTCGGCCTGGTGCTGAAGGCCCGAAACTTCCCCAGCAGAGCCTCCGCACGACCCTTCACGGCCTCAGCAGCGGCAGCGGCGCACTCGCCGCTCACTGGCTCCAGCAGGTTGTCGAGGTCGACGTTGGGGTCGCGAAGATAGATGTGGGTGAGGACCCGCGTCAGCGCCGCGGAAGACAAGACGCGTGCCTCGGCCTCAGCCGTAGGACCAAGGCCAAGGGTGACATCTTCAAGAGCATGAACCAGGAAGGGAAGCAGCTTGGCGGGGCCGTCCTCCTCGCCGGCCAGCGGGCTCTCCAGGCCACTCTCGTAAAGCGTCTTCAGTGAAGCCCGAGCCTTCTCCTCCATCTCCGCAAAGGCCACGTGATCCTCGGCAAGAACCAGTGCCTTGCCGTCCAACTCAACCTTCCTCGCCTCCAGCTCTTGCTCCAGCGCGCCTAGGCGGTCACGACGCTTCTTGAGCTTGGCGTCCCGGTCCTTGACGGCCGCCTCGCGAGCCTTCATGCCCTCTTCCTGCTCTTCACGAAGGCGGGTCTCCTCGGCG
The DNA here is from genome assembly GCF_002162155.2 of Triticum dicoccoides. Taxonomy (NCBI): domain Eukaryota; kingdom Viridiplantae; phylum Streptophyta; class Magnoliopsida; order Poales; family Poaceae; genus Triticum; species Triticum dicoccoides. The sequence continues at coordinate 646,196,560 of NC_041383.1, read as the reverse complement.
AGCCGGTCATGCAGGCCCTTCAGCTCGCTCTCCAGCGCCTCGTAGCGACCTCGGACGTTGACCAGCTCCCCCAAGGCGGTGTCGTGGGCAGCCTTCGCCTCAAGGACGACTTGCTTCTCCTTGTCGCAGGCCGTCGAAGCCTGGACCAGCACCGCCCGAATTGAAGCATCGGAGCGAATCCAGCCAGAAGCTAGCTCCAAGCGCCCGGCCACTAAACGAGGGTTGGTGCTCAGAAGATCCTGCTGCAGACGGTCCAGTTCAGCAGCAGCACGACCCAGAACAGTGGTCGGGGAAGCAGCAGTCGGAGGAGTAGGAGGAGAAGACGGCAGCATGACCACAGTGTCCGGAGGTGGAGCCTGCTGCACCCCAATGGTGGCGGCATCGGGCAGGGGCACCTCGGGAGTCGCTTGGGCCATGGGGGCTGGGCTCGCCCCAACCGGCTCAGCTAGGCCTCGCGAGGGCACCCGGGCAGGAGAGGCCCGTGCGTCACGCTCATCTTCTTTCACGGGCGGAGGCGCTGCCGCGGATGGGACCTCAGGAGCGCCCTTCGGCTTCTTTGCAGAGGGCGCCAGCCTAGCCGGAGATACGAGCGTCAAGCCTCAGCAACAAAACAATAAACAAGACAGGAATCAAGCACTTACAGATCGTCGCTCGCGGGCTCGAGCAACCTCCGGCCGTACTTGAAGCCCGAAAGCCGGCTGCAAGGATCAGCCTCGAGGAGCTCGGGTGCAGGAGGTGTGCCCGCGGATTGTCTCGGGGCTGGGGCAGACCCGCGGAGGATCAGCCCGGTCCGGTCCTTCTTCGGGATTGGAGGCAGGCTCCCGCCGCCCTGCTCGTCATCATCCTCGTCGTCATCACTCGGAGAGAGGCGGAGAGCGCGGGACCTGCGTCGAAGGGAGGGAGCCCTTGACTCTGCCTTGGAGTCAGCCCCCTCTTCTCGCTCCCCGTCTTCCTCCCCTTCGCTGGAATCGCCGGAGGACACGTCCACTGGGTCCTTGGGAGCCTCCGCAGGCACGGGCCCGTCCCCATTGAAGGCGGGCATGCGCCCCACCACTTGCTCCCAGTCCTCGCAGAGGAACAGGGGCGAAGGAGTGCCCTCCAACCTCGCCACGTCGCCCCCAACCAAAGACTGGAGAACCGCAGCCAAATCCTCGTCGGCCAGGACTACAGGGCTCGGGTGAGGCCTCCACATCGGGAGCGAGTATTGGCGGAGCGGAGCCAGCTGGTGCTCCAAGAACTCCCTCAGCAACGACGCACCTGTCAGCCTCGCCGCCGCCATGCTGGCCGGCCTCAGATCCGCGTCCATCTTCTCCAACACCGGCTTCGCACGAGGATCCACAAGCTCCACTCGAGACCAGTCGTCGGAGCTCACGGGGAGCGCCGAGGGCAGGATCAGTCAAGGATGGATGCGCCCGGCATCCACCAAAACCCACTTGCTCCTGAAGCCCTCGATCCTTTTCCTAGGATTCAAAATGGCGATGGAGCTACCGTATGCGACGAAGCTCGCACACGCAGAGACAGAACCACGAGAGGGCCGGAGGGAGAAGTAGTGGCACAGCAAGGCCACGGAGGGCTTCACCCCTACGTGAGCCTCACAATAATAGGCAAAGATTGCCAGAAGAAGGACAGAGTTGGAATGGAGGTGCACAGCTTGAAGGTTATAGTGGCGGAGGACAGAGAAGAAGAACTCAGAAAAAGGAGGCACCAGGCCGACGACGATGGCGCTCACGAAGAGCGGATAGAAGGTGCTCCCTCGGCCTTCAGGGAGGGCAGAGCCGGCCTTGAACACCGCCGCCCCGTCGATGCCCTGCGCCGCCGCCATCTGGCGCACTCGGGCAAGGCTCGCCTCCGACACGTTCGGCGGGTCCAAGGCGGACGAGTACCAAGCTCCGGCCGGGGCTTGGCGAGGCGCCATGTCTAGCTAGGGCGTGCGGGCGGAGTAGATCTGGAGATTTCGGAGGTGGGGAGGAGAGGCGCAATAAAGGGGATCTAAGCAGCAACTGGAGAAAGCAACGAAGGCAAGGGGTAGGTGCCGCTCCTTTATCAATCCGCGCGGTTGCAGAGGCGCCCACATCCAATCAACCGCCACGCGGCGCCCAAGGCTGCAGGCTGTTAGGGCCCGTGACGCTTCGCACTTGCCCTTTCGCCTCTCTGCACAGCCAAGTCCGAGCGCGCCGTGGGCCCCGGGGCTACTGTCGGTGTTCTGGGAACGGGGGTCCCCAGACTTGCCTGCCTGCGGCCTACGGCGTGGCTCAAAGGGGGCCCAGCGCAGCCCATCTTCATCAACACAAGCTCAAGACCCTCGCGAGGGGCCAAGCCTCTTGGGGCGGACGACAAGGAGCTTCCTCAGGCGCGGCCTCACCAGGCTGGCTCACGAGGAGGCGGAGAGTTCAAGGCGGGGTACCTTGCGAGGTGCCCATGCCGCAAGCCATGACGACCAAGGGCGCCAGTCGGGCGCCAGCCGGCGCAGTGTCCTCCTTTCCTCTTTGGTGCAAAGGGAGCAAGCGCAGGCGAGAGCATCAAGAAAAGGCGTCCATTTCGGTGCAACAAGACCAAGACTAGTCCAACGGCAGGATGGAGGTCACCGTGGAGCCCAAGCCGGCGTCACCACCAGAGCCTTTGACAGGCGAGGACCAACTTTAGTCAGGATAAGTGTACCCATTGTTCCCCTTCAAAATGGCCAATTGTTGGTGCCCTTCCCGCTCAATATTTGGGAAGAGGCCCAGGGCCTTTGCCTATAAATAGGACTAGCCACCCCCAGGGTAGAGGCATCGAGATCCCCACCGAGAAACTAGTAGATAGCGCGACTGAACTCCTCTTAGTAGTTCATCGCACCAGCCAAGAGCAGACCCTCGCAAGGCTGTTCTTCCTTGTATTGTTCATCATCAGCCCGAGAGGCAATCCACCACACCACACACTGGAGTAGGGTATTACACCACAATGGTGGGCTGAACCAGTATAAACCTTGTGTCTCTTGTGTTGATCCTTTGGTAGTTTAGATTCTAGCGATTCGGTGAGGAGCGGGTAGGCAGGGGGCGTCATCTTCGCGCGCACCCCAGTGTTCGAACCTCAAGGGTCTGCCGGAACCCGAAATCCGACAAATATGGATATATGATTTATGGGTGAAGTTTCAGGTATTAACTAGCAATACGTGAATGCTACCTTTGCTTATGAGACGAGACATAAGCTTGTTAGTGATTTGCATTTTCTAGTGTTTTATGTGTGCTTAAAGTGTATAAGGATTAATACTTCTCATTTCTTATGTATAATTTTGTTTAAACCATTTATATATCCCTGCTATATGCATGTCATGTATGACCGTTTCCGATACGATTCGGTTTCGTTACCGTACCATGTCAGAATTCGGTATTTGAATCCGCATCCGCGCCGCTTCCGAACCCAAAAATAAATATGAAGTAGGATACAGTATGTTTATCCGTCCGAATCTGATTCGATTTCTCCCCTAACTGTGAGTGAGCCTCTCTACAATGTGGTTACGGTGTCGCATTTTGTCCCTGGAAATGGGCCACAAGGCTTTCCATGCTTTTTGAAATGGCAGTTATCCTGCATTCATTAAGAAGAAAAGAGTTGCTTAGTTAATTGAGGAAAACTGAGCGAAAACCAGGTTGCTCAGTTTATTGGGGAGAACTCGGCGAAAACCATCACAACCGCTGAGCGACACACATATGAAACCACTCCAAAGAGGGTCTTGCTGAGACAGCACGCATGCGTCATCGTCATCACTCCTCCCCTAGAGGCGTCATCGCCACCCCTAAACCATGAGCAAATGACTCCGACTTCGCCTTCGGCGATCGTCAACTCAACCCACACTGAAGAGGCCGTGACGAGATGCATGAAGGTCCGCGACAAACCCAGCCACCGGCGACCAGACAACACAACTCCGACTCTGACGGAGAACCATGAAGGATAACTAGGCACGGCTGGCGCCGTAAAATATCATCGAGTGAACCACCTGTTGCCTGTCATCGTATACCACCGGGGGGCGCCACCACGACTTCAACTTCATAGAAACAAACCAGCCGAGACGATCCAGCGAACACGTCGGAGAAAAGCCGACTACTGCAACCATAGTGTCGGATTCAGGGCTCCGCGGACCCAAGAAAGGTTCGAACTTTGGGGCGTGTGCGAAGAACACAACCTCTCCAGCCAACAGTTCGTCACCCCCACGGCCTAGCTCGATGAACAGGAAAGAAGATGGACAATGCAGTTTACCCAGGTTCGGGCCACCTTGCGATGTAAGACCCTACTCCTGCTTTGTGGTGGATTTGCCTCACGAGGGGCTGAGGATGAACTAGTACATGGGAATAACAACCTCGCGAGGTCTTCTCTGGTGAGGGGATGAGTCGATGAGGTGAGGATGGATCGGATCGGTCCTCCCCTCTTGGTGGTGGCTAACCTATACTTATAGTGGCCTTGGTCCTCTTCCTCCAAAACTTAGCCGGGAAGAGATCCCACGGTGGCCAATTTGAACGGGGACAAGTAGTACATCTTATCCTCACAAAAGGTGGTCTTCTCCTGCAAAGCTTCTAGTTGTGACGCTGCGGTGGGCTCGGCGATGACATCCGTCCTGCCGTCCTGGCGGTCCTGGTCTCGTTGCACGGGAATGGAAACATTTAGCTGATTCCTCGGGACTCCGCGCCTGCACTTGCCTCCTTAGAACCAAAGAGGAAACTGGCTCCTCTGCATCCACTGGCGCCCGCCTGGCCTTGGTCGTCATGGCTTGCGGCACCGCAACCTCATGAGGTTGGGACACTTGCATAGGAAACTCCGCTCCTCAGGAGCAGCCCAGGGGTGGCCGCTCCCTCTAGAGGTCTTGGCGTCATATGCCTCGTGAGGTTTGGCCCCTCGCGAGGTCTTATCTTGTCGATGTCACAAGATGGGCCGTACCAGACCGCCGATGGAGCCACGCCGTGGGCCGCAAGCAGGCAAGTTTGGGTACCCTGGTTCCTAGAACGCCGACAGTAGCCCCCGGGTCCAAGGCGCGCTCGGACTTGGCTTTGAGGCGAAGCCAAGGGGCAAGGGGGAAGCACCGCGGGCCCCAATCGCCTGCGGACCGAGTCGACGCATGGCGCTTGATGGGACATGAGTGTATCCACTTCCCCATGCCGCCTCGGCAACTGCTCGACTGACAAAAGACTGGCGCCCGCTCCGCGCCATCATTGCCTTCTCTTCGCCTTGCTCCAGATCCCCTTTCCTCCTGCCGAGAGTATCTTCTGATCTGGTTGAATTCCTCCTTCCTTCTGCATCTCTTCTCCCAAGCTCTTCGCAGATGGCATACGGGAAGGCGAAGTCAGCCGCGCAGGCCGCGAGCTCCTCCTCCTCTCCTGCACTGGCCCTTGGCACGTCCTCCATCATTAAGGAGAGACACCACGCCACTGTGCTCCCGTTGACAGCGAGCGCCAGCAACGAGTGGAAGGAGACGACGCTCCTGGCCGGCTCCGCCGATCGAGGGGCCATGGCAGGGACATTCTATCCCTTCTTCCTCCACAACGTCTTTGCGGGGCTCATCCCGCCTTTCTCCAAGTTCTTCACCGCCATCCTCGACCATTACCAGGTTCAGGCTCAGCATCTTCAGCCCAACTCCATCCTTCTCATGTCGATCTTCGCTTTCTACTGCGAGGTGTTCATGGGTGTGATGCCCTCCGTTGCGCTCCTCCGCCATTTCTTCTACCTTCGGATGCACGACCCAACCTAGCGTTCGGGCTGCGTCTTCTTTGCCGCGGTCCATAGTGGCAACGCACTCATGAGGGTCGGGAAGAAGGTGGAGAACTTCCGACGCAAGTGGGTCTTCATGGACGCCAGGGGCCTCCATGCACGGCTGGAGTTGCCGACTGAGCTACTGGAGAAGCTTGAATGGTGGGTGTCGATGTCCTGGACTAAGGGGTACTCACCACATCGTCCCCCTATCAGTTAGATTGGGCCGAGGACCCCCATGGCCGTATACTCATGGGCTAGTTTGGACAGCTGCCGCATACAAGGAAGATTCCACAAGACTTCGTGATCAAGACAAGGACTCCTCCCCACCGGCGTATTCGACTAGGACTCTTGTTATCCTAGGCCTCTGGTGCATTATATAAACCGAGGCCAGGCTAGTCGATAGACCATAACAACAATCATAATTATAGGCTAGCTTCTAGGGTTTAGCCTCTACGATCTCGTGGTAGATCAACTCTTGTAATACTCATATCATCAAGATCAATCAAGCAGGAAGTAGGGTATTACCTCTATCGAGAGGGCCCGAACTGGGTAAACATCATGTCCCCCGCCTCCTGTTACCATTAGCCTTAGACGCACAGTTCGGGACCCCCTACCCGAGATCCGCCGATTTTGACACCGACATTGGTGCTTTCATTGAGAGTTCCGCTGTGTGATCGACAAAAGGATCAATGGCTCATTTGCAGATTAACTGCGACGTCGACATCTTTGTCACTAGCTCGACTGGTCACCTTGGCTTGACCGAGGACTATGCCCTGCCTCCGATCGTCATGTTCGGACGAGGGCCTTCATCAACACCAACTTCGATCTCTATCAAGATCATGGAGGAATCATCCATGGAGCTCGGGGGCTCAACGTCAACATTGCCCTTGGGCGACCGTGCTGTTTTTCTGGACAACGAACTTGTATCCGCCACCACCGCCCCCTCGAGTGTCGTTTTAACGATTGCTTCGGTGGGATTGTGCAGAATTGAGTCTACAACAACCCTAGAAAATTTCGTCGAGTTCTGATGGAGGAATCTCTGCCAATCTCCGATATACCGGAGCCCTGTCAAACCTGGACGGGAATCTGGATGAGTTTAGGGCGTGGCCCCCAGAGCCCAGCTCAGAGGTTCTTTGGAAGATCCAACCATTCATTTGCCGCGAAATTCCCATATCTACCACCCCTCAAAATTTCAGCTCGATCCGACCGTCCAAACTCCGGGAACCTTCCGACTAGTGCATCACTTTTCAGATCTGTTTCCTGCGCGAATACATATCCGACCCGAATTCATGTTTCTTTATGAACGTGATATTTGACAACCTTTTTAAAAGAATTTTCTTCTAAGGTATTGTGCATTATTTTTTAACACGCGCCCATAAAATTTTAATCCTCTTCTGAGGTAATCTTCACCATTACGCTGGTGTCAAACCAGTCCGGCAATATAGCTCTACGACTGCCGACCTGCGCTAGACATGTCGTCGCTTTTTGAGCCGAGCTCAACTTCTTCGGATCCTCACCTCGGCGAGCCGAATAAGTGTTCGGAATCGCCAAGGATAAATCATCACCAACATCGCCGCCCCACGGATTACATGCAGCAGGCACACCGGCATCGCCGCATGGTCACTCTATCAAACCAGCATTGGACACGTCACAAGTTACGACCTGGGTTGGCATGGCCGCACTATTGCCTCTTCGAGCCAATTTCCGTCACGCCGAACTACTTCAACACCTCAGCTGACATGACAGCTGCAACAACTCCTCACCGGCCTGCTCCGTCACCTCGGCTAGACCGGGCAGTTGGCTATTTCTTCATCAACATTCTCCGGTGACTTCGGCATCACCAGCCGACCAACTTCGTTACGTTAGCTGGACCGGGGGCTTTGCCTCGGCAAGCCAACCATTGCCAGCATCGCCATGCCGTTGCTTTATCGCCCATCAGGCAATGGGTGTGCGGATTGATTCCCAATTTTGGGAGTTGCTTTTCTTCAGACTACTACAACAAATAAACCAGGTTCTATTAATCCTAACAATTTTTGCTTGCTGGGATTATTTTTCTTAAGGAATTATTACTCTAGTTTGTTCCATCATCTGTACACAGGTCTATCAAGTGGCGGCCACATTAAAAACGGTCACGTGGTGGTTCGGTTAGTTTCTGTACATAGTTCGGCGAACGCCGCATCCGAAACTCAGACCACCCTGCAAATTCAAGCTTTGTCATGCCTTCACTGCGTCACGCCAACGCCCTGCATCGATATTGGCTTCGGCGCCATGCCACATCTCTTTAAATAAATTATTCTTGCGTAAACCAATTATTCAAGGATTATATATATATATATATATATATATTATATTATTTCCTGGACCGCATTGTTTTATGTGTGTAGGTAATCGGTTTTGATCGCGTTACGTGGTCACTACTCTGGAATGCCGAACTCCTTGCTCGGACACCTCGGGCCTGGGGGCTGGGACCTCGGCCATGCCGAGGACTGCGAACCTTGTCGGTTCAATGGGCGTCTTTATCGCACCACAAGCCCGAATCGCGTCATCAACACCGAACACATTAACCAGCTAAGTTGCTTTCATGCTCAAAAACTTTCTGTTTTAAATTTTGTTTGGTTCGACCAAGCATTATTCTTTCTGGCATAAAGTTGTTTGTGACAAAGTTCCTTGTCAAAACTTTGTTTGTGACGCACATATTCAAATTCCCCGTTTATTTGGGGGCTCCCTTGATGGAGCTTTTCCTCTTGCATATGATTATACTTGTACGGCTTCGTTCCTTGTTCGTGTATTACGCCACAATATGCACCATATTGATCTAAGCGATTTGCAAGCTGGGTTGCCTTGCTCCTGTGTTTACCCCTACGTTCCCGATTGTTCGGCTAGGGAGTAAAGGGAGCACCTCTGCAATTGTCACGATCGGGTCATCCGAGCCGGACCTCAGACTGGGTGAAGCCGAAAGCTAGCACTCTTACTGTTTTCAATAATGGTCGACACACAAAGGAACTCATGAGTATAAAAAATCTATTGCACAAGTCTCATAGTAATAATGAGCAACCGAAGAAAGGTATCGGTGGGGGTACTATTTTCTTCGAAGATGCTTCTTACACTTCGTCGGTAATATAGCCTAAGTTCCCTGAGCGCGCTTTGTCTGTTACAGCCTTATGGCCTGATTGCCTGGTTATCGGAAACACCGTCAATATTCTCGACAGGGGGAGTACATAACACTTTTCGGTCCTTGACCGAAGAGGGAGAAGCCGACGGTCGGTTAAGACGCGTATAATGTTCGGGTGAACACAAATATGATATAAGTACTTCGGTACATAGAATCATTATACATAAAATTCTTTTGCCCAAGTCACTTGGGAGCTCTTAAAATTTATATATGAGCTGAAAATGTGTTTTCTTCTTGGTCGACAGAAGCACAATTTTATTTCCAATTTTCGGATTGGCACCGAACACTTGATCTTGTCCGGACGTCATGTTTTTACTGGCGATTTTTGGTTTTCCAAGATTTTGGCACTTTTAAACTATTTTGTGTGTTTTTCGCATAAGTCTCACAGTGCAATGCCAGACACCTTTAGAGATTCGGCAAAAACATTCTCGGATGTTGCTATATATGCATCGGTTTCGAATTGTGTCTTCGGTCAATAGTTGGGTTGCCCGGCTCCTGTGCTTGCCTCCTACGTTCCGCTTTGTTCGGCTAGGTGTGCAATGGGAGAACCACTGCAATTGTGCTTCCTGCTCACATGGTTAAGCACCACAGTGGAGAAAGCCGAAAACTGACTGTCACAATAAGAGCAAACTGGTCAGTGATCCGATGACCGTGTTAAATGATGAGCCGTTCATAACATTGGCCGAAGTGTTTACGGCTTGACCTCTGCTGTCGCCGAACACTAACCGGGGGCTCGTAGCTAGCTTCCCCAGTTTAAAACTCCTATGACTAAGTGAAAGTTATAAAGCCAAGATATCTGATTGCCTCATTTCCGCTAACACAACCGCCTCCGGGCACCGAGACGTCGGCTAAGGGTTGTCTTGTTGTTGCGGAAACACCCTGCATAGTATCTACAAAGGGGTAGAAACCGACGATGGGCCACTTTCAACTGCTAAACGGTTGTACTGGAGTCAAAATAAGTATATATCATCAACGTTTGTACTCATTATACAAGTGTTGCCTTCCGTAATTATCGTTATATAAAGCCATAAATACGCATCAATTTGACTTAAGATTTTGGCCAAGCTGGGTTGCCTGGCTCCCGTGCTTACCCCTACGTTCTCGATTGTTCGGCTAGGCGGTAAAGGGAGCACCTCTGTGATTGTTACTACCGGGTCACCCGAGTTAGTACCTCAGACTGGGTGAAGCCAAAAGCTAGCAATCTTAAAGGATCACATTGGTCGACAATGACGAAAGTAAATTTTTTGGTTCATTAATACCATAGAGTTTGGGAACTTTCCCCGAACTAAATCCTCAATATTTTCCTCCCACATTGATCGGAGCTGACGTTTCATGATCATGCTTAGCATCACAACCCAAAGAAAGGAACCGATAGTGGGACTATTTTCTTGGGAAGATGTTTCTTACGTTAAAAAGTAATATAACATATCTCTCCGCGTACCTTTGTTTATAAAACCGTATGGCCGGATTGCCTTGTTTGCCGTAAATCTTTTCCCTCATAAAGGCTTTATAAAGTAGGAAAAACACTCCTCGGCTGCTGGCCAAGGAGGTGGAAGCCGATGGTCGGTCAACAAAGTTTTTTTTACAATGCGGATCCGAGCATTAATGATGTAAAGTACTTGGATACATAGAATCATTACACATAATTTGTGATTTTACTACGGATATCGATACTTAATTCGGCCACCCATGCCCACATTAAGGCTCGAGGGCTACTGGGCTTCGTGCTTATCATTTACAAATATTAAAGGGGTACATCGATCCCCTAATCTGGTGTTGCCACCCGACCAGTGGCTCGGGGGCTACTGCATTGACAATACAATGCAGAAAGTTAAAAGTGCAATATAGTTTTCGAGGAGATTATTATCCTCAGGTTGGTCGGCCGCACCCAACCTGAGTCTCGAGGACTTTGCACACCACATTTTTATTCCTAGGTATGCTGCCAAGCTGGGAATTGATCCTCAGGCTGATTTTACGAATCGACCTGAGTCTCAGGGCTACTAGGGTCAGCGGTCTGGTTCTTTCCTTCAGGTGCATCCCGGATATTAGGCCAACACGCACCTTGAGGACTACTGGCCATACATCTCGTCAGAGATTACATTGCACAATTCGGAATTAAATTCATAAAAATCAGCCCATGGCCAAGGTGGTGCACCACCTCAGAAGTAGTCCGGCATAAAGCTCAGGCGCCAGTGGCTGGCTCCATAGCGGGCATTTCCGACATTAAGCTCGGCTAAAACTCCTTCAGACCTTTTTCAAGCAAGATGATCTATGAACCTCAGACATAATCCGGCTTTGGAGCTCGGATACATTCCGGCGTTGGAGCTTGGACACAGTCCGACATTGGAGCTCGGATATATTCCAGCGTTGGAGCTCGGAAGCAGTCCGGCGTTGGTGCTTGGCTACAAAAGACACCTCGAATGCACTTCGGCGTTGGAGCTCGGACGCAACACTGCCGCCTGGGAACAATTTCAAACCCGAGGTGTGGCATAAAAATAACAAGGCATTGATAAAGGCCGAGAACTTAAAGGGGCTCCTCGGATACCTGACGTGTAAACTCTTCGGATTTACTTCGGCGATCCTCAAGATCGAATATGAGAAGATTTGTTAAACCAGTTTTCAAGACCGACGAACGAAGATGAAGAACAGTTCGGAAAAATCGAGGAGCGTCCCCAACTTGAAGACCGGTTCAGGGGGCTACTGTGGGTGTCCTGGACTAGGGGGTACTCACCACGTCATCCCTCGATCAGTTCGATTGGGCCGAGGACCCCCATGGCCGTATACTCATGGGCCAGTTCGGACAGCTGCCGCATACAAGGAAGATTCCACAAGACTTGGTGATCAAGACAAGGACTCCTCGCCACCGGCGTATTCGGCTAGGACTCTTGTTATCCTAGGCCTCTGGTGCATTATATAAACCGAGGCCAGGCTAATCGATAGACCATAACAACAATCATAATCATAGGCTAGCTTCTAGGGTTTAGCCTCTACGATCTCGTGGTAGATCAACTCTTGTAATATTCATATCATCAAGATCAATCAAGCAGGAAGTAGGGTATTACCTCCATCGAGAGGGCCTGAACCTGGGTAAACATCATGTCCCCCACCTCCTATTACCATTAGCCTTAGACGCACAGTACGGGACCCCCTACCCGAGATCCACCGGTTTTGACACCGACAATGGGGTCATGAGAAGCTCACCGACCCTCGGCAGCGCCAGTCCTGGTGAAGATGACGGCGGACATGGAGGCCGGGGTGCTGACGGGGGCCATGCTCGTCAAAGAGTTCTTGACGCAGCGCCTATCCCCGCTCCAGGCACACTCGCGCCCCTTGTGGGAGTTCAAAGGAGCATAGGATGACATCCGACTATGCTCGGGGAGCCTGACGGGCGAGGAGCTGGACAAGGCCATGCACACCCTGCTTGACAAGGATCCGGGCAGCCTCCCAGTGGCCTACATCCCGCTGTATTGTCGTGCCGAGGAGGCGGCGCTAGTTGCCGCCATGCCCGTCTTCAACGTGCTAGGGCTCGTGCCGCCTGAGCTCCCCAACTCCCTGGTGCTGGTGTCTTGCGGTGACAACGCTGAGAAGAAGGGGGAGGAGGGCTCAGAGGCGACTGTGGATGATGTGGCGGAGACCTCTCCCCTATTGCAGAGCGAGCTTCTCCGTGGCCTCTCCAACGACGACACCGCCGCCGAGCCCCGTAGGAATCCCCACGCTCCACCGGGGCCGTCATGAGGTCCGGGGTCACTCCTCCGGACCTGCGGAGGCTAGGCCGGGCAACCCCGAAGAAGGGCGGGGCGGCACCCCATCCTCGAGGTGACGATGCCGCCTTGCCGACCGTCGGTGCTGCACCGAGGCCAGCTGTCGTTCGCCCCGCCAACCCTCACGACATGACAAGGCCCGCACCCAAGAAGATTGGGGGCGCCCTGGCCCAAGTTAGGAAGAGGGCATACATTGCCTCTGATGAGTAAGCATCTTACCTTGTTTTCGCTTGTCATCCTCGATACCTATGCCCACAATGCTCCCCTCCTGGTGACTAGGACGGACGTCGTGGTGAATAAGAGGAAGGAGGGAGCCAGGGCCTCAGAGCCGCCACCGCTCGCCCCGGCCATGGTGGCTCTGGCGCAAACGGAGGAAGCCGCCTCGCGCTCCCTTCTGATGGAGTAGGCCCCCAAGGTACGACAGCAGAGCCTCATGAGGAATCTTCTTCCGTGGGCCAGCAGGCTCCGGAGTCGCCCGTCCCTGTCATGCCCGCGGGGGGTTCGGGGGCCTCAGAGCCCCAAGCTGGCCTTGCTGCTATGGTGGCGCCAGCCCACGCGCCAGTGCCGCCTCCTCCTCAGACCCTTGTGATTGTGGAATGCGGCCCCCTAGTCAGGCCTAGGGCTCTGGAGGAAGCCTGCATCACGCTGGACCAGCTCCGAACTGATCTCCAGGATGCCAACAAGTGCATGGTGAGGGAGCACACGGGGCTGATCTTGGGGTGGCTCCAAGCCGATGCGTCCACTAGGACGGTCTGGAGCCGGACTGAGGTAGCTGTCGTGCAGAGCAGGAGGGAGGCCAACAAAGCCGCGAGGGCTCGTGACGTGGCACTGGCCGATGCAGCGTCTTCCAACAGCACGGCGGGGACTGAGCTGACAGCTCTCCGCGAGGCACGGGCTGCCCACACCCAACGGCTCCAACAGCACGAGGAGGAGCTCAAGGCCAACGAAGCGACGCTCGCCGACCGCGACGCCAAGCTGGCCTAGGAAACGAAGGACCAAGCCACAGAGCGGAACCGACTGGGCAAGCTGAAGGAGGAGGTGGACAAGGAGCAGTCATCCCATGCCAAGCTCGTCTCCGAGGTGACGACCCAGCTGGAGGCCAGGGAGAAAACTCTCGCCGCCACCGAGAAAACAGCGGTCGTGGGGCGCGAAGCCTTGGTCTCCCTCGAGCTTAGGTCTCTCAAAGCGTTGCACTCCCTTTACGTGGGAGGGTATGAGAAGCCGCAGGACACTCCGGAGGATGGCCCTACCGTGCTCCTCCCCAAGCTTGCTGAGGCGCTTGAGGGCATCGCCGCTGGGGTGGACTCCGCGGTGGAGGAGAAGTGCCATGCGCTCTTCACCTTTGCCGCAACGTGCGTCTTTAGCCACCTTCACCTCCAGGAGCCAGGTTTCGACCTCAGCACCCTGATCGAACCGATGGCTCCTAAGTCCTGCACCACTGCTGCCGAGGTCATGAAGAAGCACGTGGGCCGCAGGCAGGCAACTCTGGGTACCTTGGTTCCTAGAACGTCGACACATAGCCATGTCTCCGACACTTCTCACCCCATCATCGTTCCACAAAAGCCTCGTCCCAACACCGTCGTCTTCCACTGGTCTCATTCGCCAACATTCAGCTCCAAAGACGAAGCCTCCAGGAGGGAATATGACACCAAGGCACTGTCATCGTCCGATCAAACTAGATCAAGGGTTTCCCCTGGAGCTGTAGCGGTCCACACGCGTAAGGGGTGCAGCAGCAATACAACGATGTCTCCAAGAAGATAAGCGATGGCCACGGTCGCCGTCATCGATGGTCACGGCTACAACCGAGACCGAGTTTTCACCCAAGCTCCTAAGACCACCTCATCAGCACATCATCTTATGATGGCAACCACCTAGCACTACCACCGAGCCAGCTCGTAGTCAAACAAGCCCATCATCGGAGTAACGAACCGCACCTTGCAGAGGCCGCCGACCAACACTAGCCACTAGATCCGTCAATAGTCGATCGAGAGCCGGGTCACTGGATGCAGCACGAACCACTAATACATCTCGAGCACCATGCCGACAAGGATCAAAGAAATGTTGCCTTTCCATGCTTTGGAAACTGTCGTGCGGGCACTCGATGCGCTTGCGGTGGGGCCCACCTCCACCACTGATGCAATGATTGATGGTACCAAGTGATGACCCACAAGTATAGGGGATCTATCTAGTCCTTTCGATTAGTAAGAGTGTCGAACCCAACGAGGAGCAGAAGAAAATTACAAACGGTTTTCAGCAAGGTATTCTCTGCAAGCACTGAAATTATCGGTAATAGATAGTTGTGTGATAAAATGATTCGTAACGGATAACAAGTAACAAGTGTAAACAAGGTGCAGCAAGGTGCCCAATCCTTTTTGTAGCACAGGACAAGCCTGAGCGAACTCTTATATAAACAAAGCACTCCCAAGGACACATGGGAATTATTGTCAAGTTAATTTTCATCATGCTCATATGATTCACGTTCGTTACTTTGATAATTTGATATGTGGGTGGACTGGTGCTTGGGTGCTGCCCTTTCTTGGACAAGCCTCCCACTTATGATTAACCCCTCTCGCAAGCATCCGTAACTACTAATGAATAATTAAGGTAAACCTAACCATAGCATGAAACATATGGATCTAAATCATCCCCTTACAAAGCAACGCATAAACTAGGGTTTAAGCTTCTGTCACTCTAGCAACCCACCATCTACTTATTACTTCCCAATGCCTTCCCCTAGGCCCAAATCATGGTGAAGTGTCATCTAGTCGATGTTCACATAACACCACTAGAGGAAAGACAGCATACATCTCATCAAAATATCGAACGAATGCCAAATTCACATGATTACTTATACCTAGACTTCTCACATGTTCTCGGGAACAAACATAACTACTCATAAAGCATATTCATGTTCATAATTAGAGGAGTATTAATCATTAAGGATATGAACATATGATCTTCCACTGAATAACCCAACTAGCATCAACTACAAGGAGTAATCAACACTACTAGCAACCCACAGGCACCAATCTGAGGTTTTGAGACAAAGATCAGATACAAGAGATGAAATAGAGTTTGAGAGGAGATGGTGCTGGTGAAGATGTTGATGGAGATTGACCCCCTCTCGATGAGAGGATCGATGGTGATGATGATGGCGATGATTTCCCCCTCCCGGAGGGATGTTTCCCCGACAGAACAGCTCCGCCGGAGCCCTAGATTGGTTCTGCCCAGGTTCCGCGTCGAGACGACGGCGCTTTATCCCAAAAGCTTCCTTCTGATTTTTTCCAGGTCAAAAACACCATATATCAAAATATGAGCGTCAGGAGCCTGCCAGGGGGCCCACAAGGACGAAGGGCGCGCCTAGGGGGGTAGGGCGCGCCCTCCACCCTTGTGGATGACAGGTGGCCCCCCTCTGGTGCTTTCTTCACCCAATATTTTTTATTTATTGCAAAATGTTTCTCCGTGAAGTTTCAGGACTTTTGAAGTTGTGCAGAATAGGTCTCTAATATTTGCTCCTTTTCTAGTCCAGCATTCCAGTTGTCGGCATTCTCCCTCTTCATGTAAACCTTGTAAAATAAGAGAGAATATGCATAAGTATTGTGATATAACATGTAATAACAGCCCACAATGCAATAAATATCAACCTAAAAGCATGATGCAAAATGGATGTATCAACTCCCCCAAGCTTAGACCTTGCTTGACCTCAAGCGAAAGCCGATATCGAAAAATATGTCCACCTGTTTAGAGATAGAGGTGTCGATAAAATAAAATACGGACATGAGGGCATCATGATCATCTTTAGAACAACAACATATATTTTCATATTATTTCTTATGTTAAAGTAACAATTCATTCACAAGGTAAAGTATGAATCAAAAACTTCATTGAAAACTAACAAACCATGATCTCAGTCATTGAAACAATTGCAATTTATCATAACATCGGAAAGAGTCAATATAAGAGCTTTTCAGCAAGTCCACATACTCAACTATCATTTAGTCTTTCACAATTGCTAACACTCACGCGATACTTATGGGTTCAAAGCTTCAATTGGACACAGAGAAAGATAGGGGCTTATAGTTTTTCCTCCCAACCTTTTACCTCAAGGGTAATGTCAACAATAATACTTTATGAAAACCTACATCCGAGTGGATATATATATATATCCAGATCTCTCCAACACATAGTGCTTGCCAAAGGAAAACGTGTAAAAAGGAAAGGTGAAGATCACCATGACTCTTGTATAAGGGTAGAAGGTAAAAATAAAAGATTGGACCTTCGCAGAGGGAAGCAAAGGTAGTCATGCACTTTTATGGTTGGATGCACAAAATCTTAATGCAAAAGAATGTCATTTTAAATTGCTGCTTGTGATAAAGAACTTTATTATGCAGTCCGTCGCTTTTATTTCTTCCATATCACATGTTCGTATAAAGCTTATTTTCTTCACACTAATAAATCATGCATATTTAGAGAGAAATTTTTATTGCTTGCACCAATGACAACTTACTTGAAGGATCCTTCTCAATCCATAGGTAGGTATGGTGGACTCTCATGGCAAAACCGGTTTAAGGGGTGTTTGGATGCACAAGTAGTATCTCTACTTGGTGCAAACAATTTGGCTAGCATAAGAGGGAAAGGCAAGCTCAACATGTTGGATGATCCATGACAATATAATTTCTATTTGGATATAAGAAAACATAACATAACCCATTATGTTGTCTTCCTTGTCCAACATCAAGTTTTTAGCATGTCATATTTTAATGAGTGCTCACAATCCCAAAAGATGTCCAGGATAGTATATTTATATGTAAAACCTCTCTTTCTTTATTACTTCCTATTAAGTGCAGCAATGACCAAAACTATGTTTGTCAACTCTCAACAACTTTTATTCATAATACTCTTTATATGTGAAGTCATTACTCTCCATAAGATCAATATATGATCTTTTTATTTCTTTTTATTCTTTCTTTAATTCCCTCAAGATCATAACAAGATAGCAAAACCCTCAACTCAAAACTACTATTTATTATATAACTCACGAACTCGATTACGTAGATAGAGATCAAAACAAAACTCAAAGCTAGATCATACTAAAACTTTATTATACTAAATCAAGATATAACCAAGTGGATCATGTTGGGAAACGTAGCACGCAATTTAAAAAATTCAACGCTCACGCAAGATCTATCTAGTAGATGCATAGTGATACTTCTCCAACGTATCTATAATTTTTGATTGTTCCATGCTATTATATTACCCCTTTTGGATGTTTATGGGCTTTATTTTACATATTTATATCATTTTTGGGACTAACCTACTAACCGGAGGCCCAGCCCGTATTGCTGTTTTTTGCCTATTTCAGTATTTCGAAGAAAAGGAATATCAAACGGAGTCCAAACGGAATGAAACCTTCGGGAGCGTGATTTTTGGAACGAATGTGATCCAGAGGACTTGGAGTGCAAGTCAATAAGCAATCGAGGTGGCCAGGAGATAGGAGGGCGCGCCCACCCCTCCTGGGCATGCCCCCGTCTCCTGGGCCCCTCAGGCGTCCACCGACGTACTCCTTCCTCCTATATATACCTACGTACCCCAAAAACATCCAGGGAGCCACCGAAAGACAATTCCCACCGCCGTAACCTTATGTATACGCGAGATCCCATCTTGGAGCCTTCGCTGGCGCTCTGCTGGAGGGGGAATCGACCATGCAGGGCTTCTACATCAATACCATAGCCCCTCCGATGAGTTGTGAGTAGTTTACCACAGACCTTTGGGTCCATAGTTATTAGCTAGATGGCTTCTTCTCTCTTTTTGGATCTCAATACAATGTTCTCCCCCTCTCTTGTGGAGATCTATTCGATGTAAACTCTTTTTGCGGTGTGTTTGTCGAGATCCGATGAATTGTGGGTTTATGATCAAGTTTATCTATGAGAAATATTTGAATCTTCTCTGAATTCTTTTATGTATGATTGAGTTATCTTTGCAAGTCTCTTCGAATTATCAGTTTGGTTTGGCCTACTAGATTGATCTTTCTTGCCACGGGAGAAGTGCTTAACTTTGGGTTCAATCTTGCAGTGTCCTTACCCAGTGATAGAAAGGGTTGCAAGGCACGTATTGTATTGTTGCCATCGAGGATAAAAAGATGGGGTTTATATCATATTGCTTGAGTTTATCCCTCCACATCATGTCATCTTTCTTAATGCGTTACTCCGTTCTTATGAACTTAATACTCATGATGCATGTTGGATAGCGGTCGATGTGTGGAGTAATAGTAGTAGATGCAGGCAGGAGTCGGTCTACTTGTCGCGGACGTGATGCCTATATACATGATCATGCCTAGATAATCTCATAATTATTCGCTTTTCTATCAGTTGCTCGACAGTAATTTGTTCACCCACCGTAATACTTATGCTATCTTGAGAGAAGCCTCTAGTGAAACCTATGGCCCCCGGGTCTATCTTTTATCATACAAGCTTTAAATCTACTTTTATTTGCATCTTTGCTTTTTGCATCTATATTATAAAATACCAAAAATATATTTATCTCAACATACTATCTCTATCAGATCTCACTTTCGCAAGTGGCCGTGAAGGGATTGACAACCCCTTTATTGCGTTGGTTGTGAGTTCTTTGTTTGTTTGTGTAGGTGCGTGGGACTTTTGAGGAGCCTCCTACTGGATTGATACCTTGGTTCTCAAAAACTGAGAGAAATACTTACGCTACTTTGCTGCATCACCCTTTCCTCTTCAAGGAAAACAAACGGAAGCTCAAGACGTAGCAAGAAGGATTTCTGGCGCCGTTGCCGGGGAGGTCTTCGCTCAAGTCAAGACATACCAAGTACCCATCACAAACTCATCTCCCTCGCATTTACATTATTTGCCATTTGCCTCTCGTTTTCCTCTCCCCCACTTAACCCTTGCCATTTTATTCGCCCTTCTTTTGTTCGTCCTTTTGCTTTGATGTCTTACTTGGCTCGTTTGCTCGTTTGGTTGGAATAGTTGTTTATTTATTGCTAAACAGAGAACCTCAGATCTATGGATCCTCATCCGCTTCCTAATCTTTTTAAGAGATCCAATTATGATGAACCAATTGCTAGTGAGTTTTGTGCACTAGATTATATTTATGAAGCTTTGCTTAGAATTTGTGAATCTGGAAATTATGATGAAGAAATTTATGAAGAGATTCATGATAGCTCCTCGAATAAAAAGCATGATTGCAATGATTTTCCTATAAATTCTCTTGATGTCAATTGTGCTAATAATATGCAAAACCCTAAGCTTGGGGATGCTAGTTTTGCTTTGTCTACTACTTGTTTCAATGATCATGATTGGGGTGATTCTTCTTATAACCTTGAAAAATTATTTAAGCCCCATGATGAATATGAGATTGATAATAGTGTTTGCAATAATATTGAAAGTGGGTTTGTAAGAGTGTCAACTTTAGATCCCACATATTTGGAGTATGTTCAATCTTATGATATTTTTGATAAAAGTGGGTTTGGAAAGGTCATGACTTTAGTTAATATTAATCCCACTATCTTGGAAGAGTGTCAACTTTGCATGCATATGGATCATGTTGAGAATGTGTTTTGTGATAGTTATTTTATTGAATTTGCCTATGATCCTACATGTAATTATTATGAGAGAGGAAAATATGGTCGTAGAAATTTTTATCTTATTAAATTACCTCTCGTCATGTTGAGATTGATATCGTCTCTTTCTTCTTCCTTGCATATGCTAGTTTTTGCTTGCCTTGCAAATTTGTTTGCTTATAATATTCCTATGCATAGGAAGTATGTTAGACTTAGATGTGTTTGTCACGTGTTTCATGATGCTCTCTTTGTGCCTCAATTCTTGTCTTTCATGTGAGCATCATTAAAATTATCAATGCCTAGCTAGGGGCGTTAAACGATAGCGCTTGTTGGGAGGCAACCCAATATTTTTCCTTGCTGTTATTCAATAATTTTTGCATCTACCTTCTGTTTAGATGTGTTTTTATGTTTTAATTAGTGTTTGTGCCAAGTAGAACCTATAGGATAACCTATGATGATAGTTGATTTGATTCTGCTGAAAAACAGAAACTTTGCGCTCACGAGAAAAAAAATCAATAAATCACAGAAACGTGATTTTGCACTGATTCCTTTTTCTGCTGATAAATAAACAAATTGTCCAGGACTTACTATTTTGGTAGGAGTTTTAGAGTTCCAGAAGTTTGTGTTAGTTACAGATTGCTACAGACTGTTCTGTTTTTGACAGATTCTGTTTTTCGTGTGTTGTTTGCTTATTTTGATGCATCTATGGCTATTATTAAGTGGTATGAACCATAGAGAACTTGTAATAAAGTAGGTTTAACAGCAAAATAAATAAAGAATGATTTCATTACAGTACCTTATGTGGTGGTTTTGTTTTCTTTCACTAACAGAGCTTATAAGATTTCCTGTTGAGTTTTGTGTTGTGAAGTTTTCAAGTTTTGGGTAAAGCTTTGATGGACTATGGAATAAGGAGTGGCAAGAGCCTAAGCTTGGGGATTCCCAAGGCACCCCAAGATATTCAAGAATAGCCAAAAGCCTAAGCTTGGGGATGCCCCGGGAAGGCATCCCCTCTTTCGTCTTCGATCATTGGTAACTTTACTTGGAGCTATATTTTTATTTGCCACATGATATGTGTTTTGCTTGGAGCGTCCTGTATTATATTAGTTTTTTATTTTTAGTTTACCACAATCATCCTTGCTGTACACACATTTTGGGAGAAGCCCACTTGATTGAATTTATCAGAATTTGCTATGTGCTTCACTTATATCTTTTGAGCTAGATAGCTTTTGCTCTAGTGCTTCACTTATATCTTTTAGAGCACGGCTGTGGCTTAATTTTGTAGAAATTGCTAGTCTATCATGCTTCACTTATATTATTTTGGGAGTCTATTAGAACAGCATGGTATTTGCTATGGTTATGAATTTGGTCCTAGAATGATGAGCATCCAAGTTGGGTATAATAAAAACTATCATAGGAAGTGAATTGGATGCTATGATCAATTTGATACTTGATAATTGTTTTGAGATATGGAGGTAGTGACATTAAAGTCATACTAGTTGGGTGATTATGAATTTAAAGAATTCTTGTGTTGAAGTTAGCAAGTCCCGTAGCATGCACGTATGGTTAAAGTTGTGTAACAAATTTGAAACATGGAGTGTACCTGGCTTGTGCATCCTTATGAGTGGCGGTTGGGGACGAGCGATGGTCTTTTACTACCAATCTATCCCTCTAGGAGCATGCACGTAGTGCTTGATTTTTGATGACTTCTAAATTTTTGCAATAAGTATATGAGTTCTTTTGACTAATGTTGAGTCCATGGATTATACGCACTTTTACCTTTCCACCATTGCTAGCCTCTTCGGTATCGTGCATTGCCCTTTCTCACCTTGAGAGTTGGTGCAAACTTCGCAGGTGCATCCAAACCCCGTGATACGATATGCTCTATCACACATAAACCTCCTTATATCTTCCTCAAAACAGCCACCATACCTACCTATTATGGCATTTCCATAGCCATTTCGAGATATATTGCCATGCAACTTTCCACCGTTCAGTTCATCATTATCATGACATACTTTACTTTTGTCATATTGCCATTGCATGATCATGTAGTTGACATCGTATTTGTGGCAAATCCACCATGCTTAATTTTTCATACATGTCACTCTTGATTCATTGCACCATCCCGGTACACCACCGGAGGCATTCATATAGAGTCATATCTTGTTCTAGTTTCGAGTTGTAATTCATATGTTGTAATCAATGAAAGTGTGATAATCGTCATTATTAGAGCATTGCCCAAAAAGAAAAAAAAGAAAGGCCAAAGAAAAAAAAGAAAAAGGAAAAAAGGAAAAAAATTAAAAAAATTAAAAAAATTAAAGGGGAAATGTTACTATATCTTTTTCCACACTTGTGCTTCAAAGTAGCACCATGTTCTTCATGTAGTGAGTATCATATCTTGTGCTTCAAAGTAGCGCCATGTTTTTCATATAGTGAGTCTCATATGTTGTCACTTTCATATACTAGTGGGGATTTTTCATTATGGAACTTGGCTTGTATATTCCTGCGATGGGCTTCCTCAAATGCCCTAGGTCTTCGTGAGCAAGCAAGTTGGATGCACACCCACTAGTTTTCTTTTGTTGAGCTTTCATTAATTTATAGCTCTATTGCATCCGTTGCATGGCAATCCCTACTCCTCATGTTGACATCAATTGATGGGCATCTCCATAGCCCGTTGATTATCCTCGTCAATGTGAGACTTTCTCTTTTTTCTCTTCTCCACACAATCCCCATCATCATATTCTATTCCACCCATAGTGCTATATCCATTGCTCACGCTCATGTATTGCGTGAAGGTTGAAAAAGTTTGAGATTATTTAAGTATGAAACAATTGCCTGGCTTGTCATCGGGGGTGTAGAATTTGGGAACATCTTTGTGTGACGAAAATGAAGCATAGCCTAACTATATGATTTTGTAGGGATGCACTTTCTTTAGCCATGTTATTTTGAGAAGACATGATTGCTTTGATTAGTATGCTTGAAGTGTTACTATTTATTTTATCAATATGAACTTTTATTTTGAATCATTTAGATCTGAACATTCATGCCACAGTAAAGAAAATTACATTGAGAATTATGCTAGGTAGCATTCCACATCAAAAATTCTTTTTTTATCATTTACCTACTCGAGGACGAGTAGGAATTAAGCTTGGGGATGCTTGATACGTCTCCAACGTATATATAATTTTTGATTGTTCCATGCTATTATATTACCCCTTTTGATTGTATATGGGCTTTATTTTACACATTTATAGCATTTTTGGGACTAACCTACTAACCGGAGGCCCAACCCGTATTGTTGTTTTTTACCTATTTCAGTATTTCGAAGAAAAGGAATATCAAACGGAGTCCAAACGGAATGAAACCTTCGGGAGCGTGATTTTAGGAACGGACATGATCCAGAGGACTTGGAGTGCAAGTCAAGAAGCAATCGAGGCGGCCAGGAGATAGGAGGGCGCGCCCACCCCTCCTGGGCGCGCCCCCTGTCTCCTGGGCCCCTCAGGTGGCCACCGATGTACTCCTTCCTCCTATATATACCTACGTACCCCGGAAACATCCAGGGAGCCACCGAAACACAATTTCCACCACCGTAACCTTCTGTATCCGCGAGATCCCATCTTGGAGCCTTCGTCGGTGCTCCGCCGGAGGGGGAATCGACCACAGAGGGCTTCTACATCAACACCATAGCCCCTCCGATGAGTTGTGAGTAGTTTACCATAGACCTTCGGGTCCATAGTTATTAGCTAGATGGCTTCTTCTCTCTTTTTGGATCTCAATACAATCTTCTCCCCCTCTCTTGTGGAGATCTATTCGATGTAAAATCTTTTTGCGGTGTGTTTGTCGAGATCCGATGAATTGTGGGTTTATGATCAAGTTTATCTATGAGAAATATTTGAATCTTCTCTGAATTCTTTTATGTATGATTGAGTTATCTTTGCAAGTCTCTTCGAATTATCAGTTTGGTTTGGCCTACTAGATTGATCTTTCTTGCCATGGGAGAAGTGCTTAGCTTTGGGTACAATCTTGCGGTGTCCTTACCTAGTGACAGAAAGGGTTGCAAGGCACGTATTGTATTGTTTCCATCGAGGATAAAAAGATGGGGTTTATATCATATTGCTTGAGTTTATCCCTCTACATCATGTCATCTTTCTTAATGCGTTACTCTATTCTTATGAACTTAATACTCTAGATGCATGCTGGATAGCGGCCGATGTGTGGAGTAATAGTAGTAGATGCAGGCATGAGTCGGTCTACTTTTTGCGGACGTGATGCCTATATACATGATCATGCTTAGATAATCTCATAATTATTCGCTTTTCTATCAATTGCTCGACAGTAATTTGTTCACCCACCATAATACTTATGCTATCTTGAGAGAAGCCTCTAGTGAAACCTATGGCCCCCGGGTCTATCTTTTATCATATAAGCTTTCAATCTACTTTTATTTGCATCTTTACTTTTTGCATCTATATTATAAAATACCAAAAATATATTTATCTTATCATACTATCTCTATCAGATCTCACTTCCGCAAGTGGCCATGAATGGATTGACAACCCCTTTATTGCGTTGGTTGCGAGTTCTTTGTTTGTTTGTGTAGGTGCGTGGGACTTTTGAGGAGCCTCCTATTGGATTGATACCTTGGTTCTCAAAAACTGAGGGAAATACTTATGCTACTTTGCTGCATCACCCATTGCCGGAGCCCACCGCCACCGCCAACTATCTCCGCCGGTGCCAAACCGCGGCTGAACCGGTATAAACCCCGGTCCAATCCGGTTTTTCTTTTAGGTTCGTTAAAAAAAACAAAAAAACCCTAGACTAGATCTGTTTTTTTAGGGTTTTGTTAAATATCGAACGTCTTCTGTTTACCTAGATTCAGCGAACGTTTCGTTCGTTAGGTTTTCGTAGCGAACATTCACCATTTAGTTTTTTTTCTTTTCTGTTATTTTTACGTCAGGGAGCTATCCGTGAATATATTTATTTACAGATTAGCCCCTAGTTTTCAAACGACCATAACTTTTCAACCGTTATTCCAAATTCAGTGAAACCAACCCCAATTTCTTTGTTATGATCCCCTCTATCTAGATAAACAACTTAAACATGTTTTTGACAATTTAAAAATTAAGTTTAGTTCAGATTAGTATCCGAACTTGTTTCATGTGTAACTTGAGTTTTATAACTCCGTTTGAGTTGATTCTTTTTGCAAATTAATGCTCTTGACCTAAACTTTCTGATAAGGCCAAATTCACATAATTTTGGTACTGTTAGAAATTGTTGTATGCTGCAAGAGTTATTTGCTTGGTTTTGATGTTTTCCGATTGTTTTCTTCGTTCTTCCCGACCTTTTGAGTGATTGCTTATGTGTGGTTACTATTGCTTGCTCACGATAGATTGACCGGAGTGTGACGAGTAGAACTATCAAGAGTTATGAGTGTGAATCATCTTCATCAACCGTACAGGCAAGTAACACTTTCATTATACCTCTTTACTACCCAGTTTTTATGCATTAGATCAATCCTCAAACATTGCATGATTAGGATCTGATTAATTTGTGGGTTTTTGGGAAGTAGATGAGGTAGTACCTATTACCTATTTTATTATCAAACCCTTGGGAGTTACTTCTACATTTGCTTATTATGCCATGCTATGCTAGTAGACGTGGATTGGATGAGTGAATTTCCATGACAGATGTGAGATTGTTAATTAATGGTTTATTTAAGGTGGCAACATTAATACACATCTGGGTGGATTGAGGTACCTGGTTATTCCAGGATTGCCTGTCTAGGCACCTGGGTAGACCAGGATTGCCTGTTTTTTTATGGACTGCCACCCAGGCTCAAAGGGATCATAAGATTATTCATGCTAGAAACTTCCATGTGCAGCCACATGCTATTATGGGCTCTAGCATAGTTGACTAAGTCGTGCGAACTCTTACAATGGTAGACTAGCAGATGTAGGGGAAAGTAGGTGTACCAGTCTACCCATCGTAAGGTGCTAGCGCTTCTGAAATACTATGTCTCGGTCATTCGTGTCTCAAACACCATGTAGTGCGAGAAAACCAACGGAGGAGATCGAGTCATGTGGGGAAAAGTGTGCAACCTCTGCAGAGTGTATAAACTAATCATGATTAGCCGTGTCCCCGGTTATGGACATCTTGAGTATCTAGTACTTGGATTATCATGTGAATCTCATCATGTTACTTTAATTAATCTTGTTGGGTTTTAATGATGATGTTACTTAATTGGGATTGAGAATGCTGTCAACCATTCTCAATGTTCAACAACCACCATGATAGTTAAATAAAATTTATTCCTTTGTAGTAGGGAAAAATTGGCTTTTCGCAAAAACATTATAACCATAGAGCCTCCACCAGCCAAATATGCATGTAGTGATAGCCTTTATTCATCATTGCTCTATGGTGTGAATTTGCCAGTACATTCAATGTACTAACCTTTTGTGGCTGCAACATCTCATGTTGCAGGTTTATCTTACGACGAGTAAGTGATACGTTAGGGTTATGATTTCTACACTAAACTTTCCCGTTGGTGTTGATGGGAATCCACAACCTTGTTGCTTCCGCTATATTTGGATTGAGGTAATAGTAGTTATGCTACTTTACACATGTGATTTACCTCTGTTATAAATCCTCGTGTACTATGTGTGTCAGCATACCGATCCAGGGATGACACTTAAGCACAGAGACTTGATCCATTCGGGTCGGGTCGCTACATTGCACCTGCTGAGTTTATACGTTATACGTGTGCATATAACATGGCTTTCTGTGTCTAGAATACACTGCATCTATCTATCATACCATGTTCTGACATCAAAGTACTGTTGTTGTGTATCCCGCATCAGTCACTCATGATTGGACACTTTTAACATGGCAGTTTGATAGTGGTTGCATCTTGCATTGATTTCTATGTTGTACTGCTTCTAATTTTTCGAATTGCCACTTATGACAAGACACTTTTAACTTGGCAGAGTAATATTGGTTGCATCTTTCAAATGGTGTCTAGCTTGCATTACTTCTATTTTCTTGAAAATCCTTCTGCTTAGTTTGCACATCGTAACTGTGAATATGTCATGCCGTCCTGTTTTTCTTACATATTCCATCCTCAAACGGTTGTCT
Source organism: Triticum dicoccoides (assembly GCF_002162155.2). NCBI lineage: Eukaryota > Viridiplantae > Streptophyta > Magnoliopsida > Poales > Poaceae > Triticum > Triticum dicoccoides. The sequence goes on along the minus strand of NC_041383.1, from coordinate 646,169,190 downwards.
TACATCAAAGTATTGCTTGTTTGTATCATGCATCAATGAGTTCTGAAGAGTGATTTTATTCTTTTGTGTTGTGGGTACAGCTTGACATGGCAAAGTCAAAAAAGAGCAAGGAAAATAATATAGTAGGGAGTGCTGTTACTCGTCGGGTGAAACGGAAAAGGTTCTGCCGTCGAGATTCTACTGGTGCTTATAGTGTAGTAGAAAGTCCAAGTCCACCGGCTAAATCTACAAACACGGTATCACCTGCTCCACTAGCTGCAGCATCCGCTTCAACTGTACTAGCATTTCAACCAGTTACTCGTTCGTTTGCTCCGGAACTGGCCAGTTCCCAAGCTGCCTTCACACCTAACACTACTTCCGAAGCACTGCTAACACAACAGGACTTGGCAAGATCAGATGAACCTCATGAGCATCAACACCAAGACGGTACCTGACCGAGTCAAGTTGCAGTTGCATGCTCCTTTATAAGTACTCTCACAGTTTGATGTACACTAACACTTTACATATTCGTTGTTGAACTAGCACCACGGCGCAAGCGGAAACAGACATCAGGGATAATGCTTGACAGATTAACAAAATCTAAAGGAGGGAGAATGGAGATCCATTTTGAGGCAGGTTTAAAAAGGCCACATGATGCTACAGAGGCAGCCAAGTTAGTATCAGAGGCAGCCGTTGCCGTTAGGTGTCATGCACGTATCCTCCCAACGTGGATCCAGTACAGGAATGAGAAAGACAATACACAGTTTAACACCTTCCTTGACCATTTATCTGTAAGTAATGTTATTCATCGCAATTAGTAATATTGTCTTGTGATACGTCTCCAACGTATCTATAATTTTTGATTGTTCCATGCTTTATATTACCCCTTTTGGATGTTTATGGGCTTTATTTTACACATTTATATCATTTTTGGGACTAACATACTAACCTGAGGCCCAACCCATATTGTTGTTTTTTTGCCTATTTCAGTATTTCGAAGAAAAGGAATATCAAACGGAGTCCAAACGGAATGAAACCTTCGTGAGCGTGATTTTTGGAACGAACGTGATCCAGAGGATTTGGAGTGCAAGTCAAGAAGCAGCCAAAGCGGCCACGAGACAGGAGGGCGCACCCACCCCCTTTGGGCGCCCCGCCCCCATCTTGTGGGCCCCTCGGGCGGCCACCGACGTACTTCTTCCTCCTATATAAGCCTACATACCCCCGAAAACATCCAGGGAGCCAACGAAACACAATTTCCACCACCGTAACCTTTTGTATCCGCGAGATCCCATCTTGGAGCCTTCGCCGGCGCTCCGTCGGAGGGGGAATCGACCACGGAGGGCTTCTACATCAACACCATAGCCCTTCCGATGAGTTGTGAGTAGTTTACCACAGACCTTTGGGTCCATAGTTATTAGCTAGATGGCTTCTTCTCTCTTTTTGGATCTCAATACAATGTTCCCCCCTCTCTTGTGGAGATCTATTCGATGTAAACTCTTTTTGCGGTGTGTTTGTCGAGATCCGATGAATTGTGGGTTTATGATCAATTTTATCTATGAGAAATATTTGAATCTCCTCTAAATTCTTTTATGTATGATTGAGTTATCTTTGCAAGTCTCTTCGAATTATCAGTTTGGTTTGGCCTACTAGATTGATCTTTCTTGCCATGGGAGAAATGCTTAGCTTTGGGTTCAATCTTGCTGTGTCCTTACCCAGTGACAGTAGGGGCAGCAAGGCACGTATTGTATTGTTGCCATCGAGGATAAAAAGATGGGGTTTATATCATATTGCATGAGTTTATCCCTCTACATCATGTCATCTTGCTTAATGCGTTACTCTGTTCTTTATGAACTTAATACTCTAGATGCAGGCAGGAGTCGGTCGATGTGTGGAGTAATAGTAGTAGATGCAGGTAGGAGTCAGTCTACTTGTTGCGGACGTGATGCCTATTACATGATCATGCCTAGATAGTCTCATAATTATTCGCTCTTCTATCAATTGCTCGATAGTAATTTGTTCACCCACCGTAATACTTATGCTATCGTGAGAGAAGCCTCTAGTGAAACCTATGGCCCTCAGGTCTATCTTTTATCATATAAGCTTTCAATCTACTTTTATTTGCATCTTTAATTTTTGCATCTATATTATAAAATACCAAAAATATATTTATCTTATCATACTATCTCTATCAGATCTCACTTCCGCAAGTGGCCATGAATGGATTGACAACCCCTTTATTGCGTTGGTTGCGAGTTCTTTGTTTGTTTGTGTAGGTGCGTGGGACTTTTGAGGAGCCTCCTATTGGATTGATACCTTGGTTCTCAAAAACTGAGGGAAATACTTATGCTACTTTGCTGCATCACCCTTTCCTCTTCAAGGAAAACTAACGCAAGCTCAAGACGTAGCACATAGCAACAAGAGGGGGAGAGCGTGTCTACGTACCCCCGTAGACTGAAAGCGGAAGCGTTTGACAACGCGGTTGATGTAGTCGAGCTTATTCTCGTTCCGACCGATTAAGCACCGAACGTACGGCACCTCTGAGTTCTGCACACGTTCAGCTTGATGACGTCCCTCGAACTCTTGATCCAGCAGAGTGTCGAGGAAGTAGATGAGTTCCGTCGGCACGACGGTGTGGTGATGGTGATGGTGAAGTGATCCGCGCAGGGCTTCACCTAAGCACTACAAGAATAAGACCCGAGGTGTAAACTGTGGAGGGGGGCGCCGCACATGGCTAACAATTGTTGGTGTGTCTTCTTGGCGCCCCTCCCCATGTATATATAGGTGGGAGGGGGAGGGGAACAACCTTGGGGTGCCCCAAGTAAGAGGAATCCTACTTGGGGGCCTTGTCCAAATTAGCCCCCCCCCGTACCATATTTTCTGGAGGGGGAAGGAAGGAGGAGAGAGGAGGGAAGGAAGGGGGAGGCCGAATCCCTGCCCTTCCTTCTCTCTTCTCCTCTTTCCTTCCTCCTCTGGTTCGGCCCATATGAGGGGCGCAACAGCCCCTGCTAGCTGCTGCGTTTCCCCTCTTGGCCCATTAGGCCCATATCTTTGTCGTGGGGTGCCCGAAACCCTTTCCGGTGACCCAATATGTACCCGATACCCTCCGGAACACTTCCGGTGTCCGAATACTATCGTCCTATATATCAATCTTTACCTCTCGACCATTTAGAGACTCCTCGTCATGTCCGTGATATCATCTGGGACTCCGAATAACATTCGTTCACCAAATCACATAACTCATATAATACAAAATCATCATCGAATGTTAAGTGTGCGGACCCTACGGGTTCGAGAACTATGTAGACATGACCGAGACACCTCTCTGGTCAGTAACCAATAGCAGAACCTGGATGCTTATATTTTCTCCCACATATTCTACAAAGATCTTTATCGATCGAACTGTTATGACAACATACGTTATTCCCTTTGTCATCAGTATGTTACTTGCCCGAGATTCGATCAGAGGTATCTTCATACCTAGTTCAATCTCGTTACCGGCAAGTCTCTTTACTCGTTCCATAATGCATCATCTTTCAACTAACTCATTAGTCACTTTGCTTGCAAGGCTTCTTATGATGTGCACTACCGGTAGGGCCCAGAGATACCTCTCCGATACTCGGACTGACAAATCCTAATCTTGATCTATGCCAACCCAAAAAACACCTTCGGAGATACCTGTAGAGCATATTTATAATCACCCAGTTATGTTTTGACGTTTGATAGCACACAAGGCATTCTTTCGGTATCCGGGAGTTGCATAATCTCATAGTCGGAGGAATATGTATTTGACATGAAGAAAGCAGTAGCAATAAAACTTGAATGGTCATAATGCTACGCTAACATATGGGTCTTGTCCATTACATCATTCTACTAATGATGTGATCCCGTTCATCCAATGACAACACATGTCTATGGTTAGGAAACTTAACCATCTTTGATTAACAAGCTAGTCTAGTAGAGGCTTACTAGGGACACAGTATTTTATCTATGTATTCACACATGTATCAAGTTTTCGGTTAATACAATTCTAACATGAATAATAAACATTTATCATGGTATAAGGAAATATAAAATAACAACTTTATTATTGCCTCCAGGGCATATTTCCTTCAGTCTCCCACTTGCACTAGAGTCCACACTTTGTTCTCATACATGGATCCTATCTCATATTTTATGCCCTCAAGCCACTTATCGGAATTTAGGCTTATCATAGCTTCTTCATAGTTCATAGGTTCATCATGATCAAGTAACATGACTTCTAGAACAGGATTACCGTACTACTATGGTGTGGATCATGCTCTGGTTAAGCTACGAGGTTCAGTAGTAATTTGATCTGAAGTTTCATGATAATTATCATTAGCTTCCTCTCTAGTTGGTCTAGGCATCATGGGAACGGATTTCTCAGATGAGCTACTTTCGAAATTGAGAGATGGTACAATTACCTCATCAAGTTCTACTTTCCTCCCACTCACTTCTTTCGAGAGAAACTCCTTCTCTAGAAAGGTTCAATTCTTGGCAACAAAGATCTTGCTTTCGGATCTAAGGTTGAAGGTGTACCCAATTGTTTCCCTAGGGTATCCTATGAAGACACACTTCTCTGATTTGGGTTCGGCTTATCAGGCTGAAGCCTTTTGACATAAGCATCGCATCCCCAAACTTTAAGAAACGATTGCTTAGGTTTATTGCCAAACCACACTTCATATGGTGTCGTCTCAATGGATTTTGACGGTGCCCTATTTAACGTGAATGCAGCTGTCTCTAATGCATAACCCCAAAACGATAGTGGTAAATCGGTAAGAGACATCATCGATCGTACCATATCTAATAAAGTACGTTTACGATGTTCGGACACACCATTATGCTGTGGTGTTCCAGGTGGTGTAAGTTGTGAAACTATTCCACATTGTTTTAGATGAAGGCCAAACTCGTAACTCAAATATTCACCTCCGTGGCCAGATCGTAGAAACTTTATTTTCTTGTTATGATGGTTCTCCACTTCACTCGGGAATTCTTTGAACTTTTCAAATATTTCAAACTTGTGTTTCATTAGGTAGATATACCCATATCTTCTCAAATCATCCGTGAAGGTCATAAAATAACAATACCCACAACAAGCCTCAATACTCATCGGACCGCATACATCGGTATGTGTTATTTCCAATAAGTCATTGGCTCGCTCCATTGTTCCTGAGAACGGAGTTTTTGTCATCTTGCCCATGAGGCATGGTTCACAACTATCAAATGATTCATAATCACGTGATTCCGAAAGTCCATCTGCATGGAGTATCTTCATGCGTTTTACACCGATATGACCTAAACGGCAGTGCCACAAATATGTTGCACTATCATTATTAACTTTGCATCTTTTGGCATCAATATTATGAATATGTGTATTACCACAATCGAGATTCAAAAGAAATAGACCACTCTTCAAGGGTGCATGACCATAAAAGATATTACTCATATAAATAGAGCAACCATTATTCTTTGATTTAAATGAATAACTGTCTCACACTAAACAAGATCTAGAGATAATGTTCATGCTCAACACTGGAACCAAATAACAACTATTCAGGTCTAAAACTAATCCCGAAGGTAGATGTAGAGGTAGCGTGCCGATGACGATCACATCGACCTTGGAACCATTCCCGACGTGCATCGTCACCTCGTCCTTAGCCAATCCTTGTTTAATCCGTAGTCTCTATTTTGAGTTACAAATATGAGCAACCGAACCGGTATCAAATACCTAGGCACTACTACGAGCATTAGTAAGGTACACATCAATAACATGTATATCATTTATACCTTTGTTCACTTTGCCATCCTTCTTATCCGCCAAATACTTGGGGCAGTTCCGCTTCTAGTGACCAGTCCCTTTGCAGTAGAAGCACTCAGTTTCAAGCTTGGGTCCAGCTTTGTGCTTCTTCCCGGGAGTGGAAACTTGCTTGCCATTCTTCTTAAGTTCCCCTTCTTTCCCTTGCCCTTTTTCTTGAAACTTGTGGTCTTGTTAACCATCAACACTTGATGCTCCTTCTTTATTTCTCCCTCCGCAACTTTGAGCATTGAGAAGAGCTCGGGAAGAGTCTTTTCCATCCCTTGCATATTATAGTTCATCACGAGCCTTTGTAGCTTGGTGGCAGTGATTGGAGAACTCTGTCAATGACACAATCATCTAGAAGATTAACTCCCAGATGAGTCAAGTAATTATGATATCTAGACATTCTGAGTATGTGTTCACTGACAGAACTGTTCTCCTCCATCTTGCAGCTATAGAACTTGTTGGAGACTTCATATCTCTCAACTCAGGCATTTGCTTGAAATATTAACTTCAACTCCTAGAACATCTCATATGGTCTATGACGTTCAAAACGTCTTTGAAGTCCCGATTCTAAGCCGCAAAGCATGGCACAATGAACTATTGAGTAGTCATTAGATAGAGCTTGCCAGACATTCATAACATCAACATCTACTCCTGCAGCGCGCCTTTCACCTAGCAGTGCATCAAGGACATAATTCTTCTGTGCATCTACTCCTGCAGCGCGCCTTTCACCGAGTCCGTGTAGTTGCTACCATCATCTTTCAACTTAGCTTTTCACTAGGAATGCATTAAAATTCAAGGGAACGGTAGCATGAGCCATTGATCTACAACATAGATAAGCAAAAACTATCAGGACTAAGTTCATGATAAATCAAGTTCAATTAATCATATTACTTAAGAACTTCCACTTAGATAGACATCCCTCAAGTCATCTAAATGATACGTGATCCAAATCAACTAAACAATGTCTGATCATCACGTGAGATGGAGTAATCATCAATGGTGAACATCTCTATGTTGATCATATCTACTACAAGATTCACGTTCGACCTTTCGGACTCCAGTGTTCTGAGGCCATGTCTGTACATGCTAGGCTCGTCAAGTTTAACCCGAGTATTTCACATGTGCAAAACTCTCTTGCACCCATTGTATGTGAATGTAGAGCTTATTGAGGGAGTCCTGGATTAGGGGGTATCCGGACTGCCGGACTATATACTTCGTCCGGACTATTGGAGCGTGAAGATACAAGACTCAAGACTCCGTCCCGTGTCCGGATGGGACTCTCCTTTGCGTGGAAGACAAGCTTGGTGATCCGGATATTGTGTTTCCTTCCTTGTAACCGACTCCATGTAAACCCTAGCCCTCTCCGGTGTCTATATAAACCGGAGAGGTTGGTCCTTAGAAGGCTGATCACAATCACAATCATAATCATCATAGGCTAGCTTCTAGGGTTTAGCCTCTACGATCTCGTGGTAGATCTACTCTTGTACTACTCATATCATCAATATTAATCAAGTAGGAAGTAGGGTTTTACCTCCATCGAAAGGGCCCGAACCTGGGTAAACATTGTGTCCATTGCTTCCTGTTACCATCAGCCAAAGACGCACAGATCGGGACCCACTACCCGAGATCCGCCGGTTTTGACACCGATATTGGTGCTTTCATTGAGAGTTCCTTTGTGTTGTCTCTACAAGGCTTGATGGCTCGTCTTGTTGTCAAGGACAACATTACCTCTGGGGGAGCGCTGGCTGTAGGCCAAACTCTCCGACTTGGCGGCTTCATCATGGCCGCCCCATCGGCTGTCGCGCCGACGATGGCCTCTCGGGTCATCACGCATAACCTTCGCGTCAATTCAGAACTCGCCGAACAGATGGATCCGATAGAGCTTTCCTCCCTTAATGAGCTCTTGGATCGCATCGCCGCCTTGGGAGTCGCTACGGACTATGACCGGATCGGGCTTAAACTCGACCAAAGGGACATTAAAACCCCGCCGGCCACCCATGAGATAGCGATAGTGGAGGAACCACATACGGATTACCCCTCTATTTTGAGGATGAATTGTGTCCGGGTCACCGAGCTCCTTGAGCCGGACTCCTGCTCAAGGGAAGACATGACCCAGATCCCGGACCAAGGATCGAGTATTGGCTCGGAAAAATTGGGCAGCATCCCGGATCCCGAGATGTCGAACTCGGAAGCTCCCCTGCCCCTAGGCGTTGGGCCGGATCAGAATCCGGATTCAGCCACAAACACCCACTGGTGCTTAAACCATCTCTCCCATGTCAGACAAGAGCCCCATGAGACAGTACATCGCTACTGGACCAAATTCCTACTTGTGCTAAATAAGGTCAAGGACAGTCGTGAGGAGGATGCTGTCTCACTTTTCTGCAAAAACTGTACGAACAAAGGAATCCTTAATGCTATAAGTCGCCGTGACATAGTACACTTTGCTGACTTGGCAACCATAGTATAGAAATACTGTGCGATGGAAAGCGTCTGGAAAACCCAAACAGAATTTTGGGATAGCCCAGCTCTCACCAAAACCTTTGTTTGAGCTAAACTGACGAACTCTTGTAAGTCGGCCGATCCAATCCCCAAGAAGTCGAAGCCCACCCCAGGGCGAACCGTATTGGAAGAATGGCTCAATGGGCCATGTAAACTCCACAGTACGTCGGACACAACACCAACCCATAGCCTTAGGGCATGTTGGATACTCCGGCAGGTAGCAAAAAGTGGCGAGGATCTTCTGGTGAGCCATAAAGCCGAACAACATCCTGCCAAAGAACACAATACGGTACTAACAGTCTTCGAGACTTTCGCCTCAAACAATAGGCGCAAGCGAGCTCAGCGAAGCTCCGCTGAAATCTGCCATGTGGCAAAAATAAATCCGTGGAACGACACTGCTATAACTTTCAATGCCAGTGATGAACCTCGATTCTAGACCATCCGGGCACCAGCCGCTCTGGTCCTTAGCCCAATAGTGGATGGCTTTCGGCTCACTAAAGTGCTCATGGACGGCGGAAGCGGATTAAACTTGATCTACGAAGAAACACTCAACAAGATGGAAATTGATAAAAGCCGCATTGAACAAAGCGGCACAACCTTCAGGGGAATTATCCCTAGTCGGGAAGTGCGGTGTGCGGGAAAAATCACACTCGATGTGGTATTCGGCACCCCGGAGAATTATAGGTCTGAAGAAATCACATTCCAAGTGGCTCCTTTCAGTAGCGGATACCACGCCCTTCTAGGGCGGGAGGCGTTTACAAGCTTTCAAGCTATACCCCATTACGGGTACATGAAGCTTAAAATGCCCGGACCCAATGGAATCATCACTCTAGCCAGTGATCTGGACGTTGCACTTCGCGCCGAAAACAAAACTGCAGCACTAGCCCTGGAAGCATTATCCGAGGCCCTAGCAGCCTAAGAATTAACAACACTGTGTGCCACAGTGGACAGGGACAACGTGATACTCGACAAGCGACCCAAGTCCACCTCATTTAAACCCACAGACGAGATAGTCAAATTCCAAGTCCATCCAACGGACCCCCAAGAAGATAGCTTCCATCGGGACGCAATTGAGCCCCGCAATGGACGCCGCACTGTGAGACTTCTTACGCGAGAATTGGGACATTTTTGCCTGGCACCCATCGGACATGCCGGGCATCCCATGCAGATTGGCCGAACACAACCTCAATATACTAAAAGGATACAAACCTGTCAAGCAGACTCTAAGGCGGTTTTCATAGCCCAAACGGCAAGCCATGGGGGAAGAGCTAGCCAAGCTACTAGAAGCCGGATTCATTAGAGATATCAAGCATCCGGATTGGCTGGCGAATCTGGTAATGGTACCAAAGAAGGACAAATCCTGGCGCCTATGCGTCGACTTCAAAGACCTCAACAAGGCTTGCCTCAAGGATCCCTTTCCCCTCACTCGTATCGATCAAATCATCGATACCACCGCAGGACACGACTCGCTGTGTTTCCTCGACACATACTCTGGATACCATCAAATAAAGATGGCAGAATCCGACCAAGCTGCAACAACTTTCATAATGCCATATGGCCCTTTCTGCTTCAACACTATGCCTTTCGGGCTTAAGAATGCCGGCGCAACCTATCAACGCATGATTTAGACATGCCTGGAAAAGAAAAACGGCAAAACAGTGGAGGCATATGTGGACGACGTGGTCATAAAAACAGGACACGTCGAAACCCTAATAGATGACTTGAGGCTTATGTTCGATAACCTCCGAACATACGACATCAAGCTGAACCCAGAAAAATGCATTTTTGGCGTCCCCTCTGGAAAACTGCTGGGCTTCATTGTTTCCAATAGAGGAATTGAAGAGAATCCGACAAAAATCCAAGCTCTGTCGCAGTTGGCTATACCAACAGACCTCAAGCACATCCAGAAACTAGCTGGATGCGTGGCTGCTTTGAGCCGCTTTATATCCAGGTTAGGAGAAAAGGCATTACCTCTTTACCGCCTTCTTCGGTGCACCGAACACTTCGTGTGGACGGATGCAGCCGCGGCCGGACTCGACGAAATAAAGACCTTATTGGCCAGTAATCCAGTCCTAACAACGCCAAATATCGGCGAACCTATGCTGCTATACATAGCTGCAGCACATCAAGTTGTAAGCGCAGTGCTCGTCGTCGAACGAGAGGTTGACGGATACAAATTCCCGCTCCAGAAGCCGGTTTATTACGTATCCACAGTCCTCACCCCATGCAAATCCCGATACCCACACTATCAAAAAATAGCATACGCGGTCTTCATGGCATCCCGAAAGCTACAACACTACTTTCAAGAGTGTTCAATTACGGTGGCCTCCAAAGTACCACTCAACGACATAATAAATAACCGCGACGCTATGGGCCGGATCACTAAATGGGCCATCGAGCTCCTTCCGTTCGACATAACATACAAGGCACGATGGGCCATCAAGTCGCAAGTACTAGCTGACTTTGTCGCCGAATGGACAGAAGCCGAACTCCCTAAAGAGTACAGCGCGTACTCTAACTGGATCATGCACTTCGACGTCTCTAAAATGCTGGCCGGATTGGGAGCAGGTGTAGTCCTGACATCTCTCACCGGAGACACGGTCCAGTACGTCCTCCAAATATTATACACAAACTCCAACAATGTAGCCGAATAGGAGGCTCTGTTGCACGGTCTTCGGATGGCAGTCTCTATGGGCATTCAACGCCTAGAGGTGCGCGGGGATTCAAACCTCGCAATATCACAAATAAACGAAGACTTTGATGCCAAGGATCCGAAAATGTCGGCCTACTGTAATGCCGTTCTCAAAATGTCAGCTCGGTTCGAGGGGCTCGAATTCCACCATGTGGCTCGAGGAAACAATCAAGTGGTAGACATCCTCGCCCACATCGGTGCCAAACACGACCCTGTCCCACCTAACATATTCCTGGAAAGGCTGTTCAAGCCATCCGTGGTATGGGAAGGGGAGTCCGGCTATACTAGCACAGATCCGAATACATCCCCAGATGCCGAACTATCAGACATAATCGGAGGCTCTACCACCGAAATAACATCTTCAACCCATGAAATCATGGCTGTAATCGCCCCATGGACTGAGCCTTTCTTGGCCTACCTAAATAGGCAGGAGCTCCCCGAAGACCAAAATGAAGCTCTTGTGTTTATGCCCTATGTTCTCGTTAATTCGGCTAGGGGATAAGGGGAGCACCTCTGCGATTGTTACTACCGGTTCAGCCGAATGTGTACCTCAGACTGGGTGAAGCCGAAAGCTAGCATCCTTAAGAGAATATTCGGTCAGTGAACAAAACATGTATTCGCTTATTACAACATAAATCCCAGAAGTTTTGTATCCTACGCCTTTGTTCGCAGTCCGGACATGTGCATCATCGCATGCGTACCCAGGGAAAGGAACCCCTAATGGAACTATTCTCCCTGGAAGATGTTTCTTACTATCCATGTAATATAACATAACTAGTTGGGTACTTGTCTATTCAAGCACTTATGACCCCTATGCCTGGTTTCCACGCATAACCCGGTTCTGTATAACTGAGCGGGTATTCGGACACACCCCGGACTGTAGGATCCGGGGGCTGAAGCGAAAAGGTATGCCATGACAAATGATTTTAATCTGGCTAGGGACTACTTATGTCCATTGAATTACGCAGTCACTTGGACTGACTATATTCCTCCTATATACCATCCAACATGCTATCTAGCTTACAATCCTATTGAGAATACTTTGCGGCTAACGCTACCTGGTCATACACCAGGCTCACGGGAATTTCTTGCCCATCTGGCCCCGCCGGTCCGACTTCGGCCATATGGTTCGGGTCCAGCTTTGTGTAGCGCGTCTTCACCATAGCTCAGGCTTCTCTTGCACCTTGCCGGCAGGCTGACACCTTCCACAATCGAAAGCGCTGCCGTGCTCCTTGCAACATATCCACAAGCTCCCCCATGCTATTCGGCAGGAAGCTTGATGGCCACAAGGCCTGAGCAACGCCCTGCATCACCTGTCGAGCTCTCTCGTGCAGTTGTGAGAGGTCTTGCAGCAAATCGCCTGCAGATGAGGGCATCTCCTCCTCAGGGCGGCCCGTTAACATTCCTGCAAGCAAAATTCTTTCAGTATGCTTCTTCCCTGAGCTACACTAGAGTTCGTCTAGGCACTTACCATAAATGCCGCGTCGAAGCCTCTTGTTTTCCTTCATGGAGTCCGCCAGCTGAGCGCAGACATCTTTTAATTCCACGTCCAGCCGAACATTGGCATCTCGAAGATTGTTCTTCTCCTGCCTAACTTGCGTAAGAATGCGCTCGCCAGCCTTTAGCTGCCTTTGGAGATGCGACTCGTCATCTCTTACGCCCTCCGGATTCACCCCGGGGTTGTCTGCAGAATTTTTTGTTAGACTTTTCATACCAGCCACTTACTAACTGGTGCATCTTCGTACAATCGAGATAAGTGTTACCAGACGAGGCCTTCTGGGATTCCTCTAACTTGGCAACCGTGGCCCTCAGCTGGGCTTTGCACTCCTCCAGCTCCCGAGACAATTGCTCATTCTTATCTACAAGGACTTGTGCATAAATTTATCCTTAAAATAGTTGTTCCAACCGTTTCAAGTCTCAGGGGCTACTGCTATACATGCTTATCAAACTTTCTTACCCGTATATCTTTGGTATACTGGTCCGTCGCTCGGTCAAGCCCGCCTTGAGCAGCTCGAATGTATGCGTCTCCCGAATTGAAAGCATTAAATGCCTCTTCAGAAAAGATGTTGTTGTGAAGTACGGCCCCTCGGCGCCGGTGATTCATGGCGCTCTCTACTTTGGAATTCGTGGCAGAGAGCATATCTGCGTCCTCTGGCGGAGAACTATGCGGCAACGGCCCCACGTCCGCCTCCTCTCTCGAAGACGGTTCTGGAATCCGGGTGGAGGAGGCGTGATTGGCAGGATCCCCGGATATAGTCCGGCTACTCCTCTTCCTGCCAGGACACGAAGGGCGCTGTTATACTTCAAATACAATAATTGCAGGACAGGTTGTTGCCTTACCTCTGTAGCGGCGTTTCGACCCTAACCGCCTTCCTCTTGAGCCTGCCTGATCCGGACGCCTGTGGCCGACGGGTCCCTAGGGGCTCGGCCCCGCGCTTCGACCGTCGTCTCTGCAAAAACACGACACTTCAGGGGTAAGGCATGGTATCACAAAGGAGTCCTCTTTGGAGGATAGGGTTTTCGGCTTGGCTTACACGCGACATAGGTAACAGTCCGGGATAATCGGCAATAATAGCCACTGAGGCGCCGTCGCAGCTCACCTGATAAAATATCCCATTGACAAGCTCCACGGTCATATCTGGATCTTCTTTGAGTCCTGGATCCAGGGCCCTTCCGGGGTCCTCTGGCTGCGGGGAAGGGCGGGAGATTCCTTCTACGGCCCTCCTCAGTTCCTGCTCGGAAATATCGAGGCAGATAATCTTAGCGAAGAACGCCACAATAAGTGAAGCGGGGAAAGGAATGACGACTTACCGAGTTTGGGGGGTTGTACATGGAGAATCCATCCCGCGGTTTAATGTGAAGGAATTCTTCCTCTTCTCCTTTGTATAAATCGGACAATATTCTTGCCAGAGCAGTGGCGGAGTCTGGACCCTTACGGCCACAGCGGGTGGCATCGTCTTCCCCGTTGAAGTGCCACATGGGCTTGCACTCTCCGCATTATGCATATTGCCATAACCTCGACTATCATTAGTCTGGATTTGGCCAATAACTTTATCCTGCTCATCCGGAAGTGTAATTCCCTGGTATCCTCCTCTTGGGGGCCTCGGGGGCGCAAGCATAGACGTGCCCTCGGTGGGGTATTACTGAACTTGGGAAGACCTATCCGGACTGGATCCGGGAGGGGAACATCATCAATGTAAAACCACTCCGAAGGCCAGTTCTCTGGTGCCTTCTTGGGAGTGCTGGATAGGTATCCTGTCTCGGCAATGCGCCATACTTCGGCCCCGCCCACTTGACATAGGGATTCCCCCTGGTGGCGAGGGACAAGGCAGAATAGCTTCTTCCATAACCTGAAGTGAGCCTCGCAGCCTAGAAATAGCTCACAAAGGGCGACACACCCTGCTATATGTAGTACGGAGGCAGGGGTAAAGTTGTGCAACTGGAGGCCGTAGAACTCCAGGAGCCCGCGAAGGAACGGGTGGATAGGAAACCCGACGCCCCTTAGCAGATGCGGGATGAGGCCTATTCGCTCCTCTGGAGACGGATTAGGAGATCCCTCTGCTTGTTCCCCGCCGTTATAGGTGGCTATTCCGGCTTGGACGGGGACCATGAACGCCGGTGAGAGAAACCCTTGGGTTTGTAACTCTATCAAATGGCTATGAGGAACTGAACACTCTTCCCAGTCCCCCGGCTTGGAGCGAGGGGAGCGAGCAGAAGAGCTGCGATGACTGGCCATGTTGGAATGGTTTTTTCCGGAGCGCTCTTTTGGATGCTTGCTCGAGGGGGAAGAGTGAGGTTTGGATCTAAGAATCCCCGTCTCTTCAAATAGATGGCTGGCCTGAAGGATCGGGGGTGGCAAATGCAAAAATGCCTCGGCTTCTCACATTCGCTCGACACGTGGAAATGGTCATTATTGAGGCATTGAAGCCGAGGAGTACAACATTGATGAGAAGCCGGACACTATTCGTCATAACGGGCACTTTGGAGTATTCGGAGATGGAACCCGCCTTGCAATGCCGAAGACAAGACTGCGCGCCGGACTCATCGTCATTGAAGCCTGGTTCAGGGGCTACTGAGGGAGTCTTGGATTAGGGGGTATCCGGACTGCCGGACTATATACTTCGTCCGGACTATTGGAGCGTGAAGATACAAAACTCAAGACTCCGTCCCGTGTCCGGATGGGACTCTCCTTTGCATGGAAGACAAGCTTGGCGATCCAGATATTGTGTTTCCTTCCTTGTAACCGACTCCATGTAAACCCTAACCCTCTCCGTTGTCTATATAAACCGGAGAGGTTGGTGCTTGGAAGGCTGATCACAATCACAATCATAATCATCATAGGCTAGCTTCTAGGGTTTGGCCTCTATGATCTCGTGGTAGACCTACTCTTGTACTACTCATATCATCAATATTAATCAAGCAGGAAGTAGGGTTTTACCTCCATCGAGAGGGCCCGAACCTGGGTAAACATTGTGTCCCTTGCTTCCTGTTACCATCAGCCTAAGACGCACAGATCGGGACCCCTTACCAGAGATCCGCCGGTTTTGACACCGACACTTATCACACCCGATCATCATGTGGTGTCTCAGCACGAAGAACTTTTGCAATGGTGGATACTCATGGAGAACACTTTTACCTTGAAATTTAGTTAAAGGGTCGTCTTATAATGCTACCGCCGTACTAAGCAAAATAAGATGCATAAAGATAAACATCACATGCAATCAAAATATGTGACATGATATGGCCATCATCATTTTGTGCTTTTCATCTCCATCTCCAAAGCATCGTCATGATCTCCATTGTCACCGGATTGACACCTTGATCTCCACCATAGCGTCGTGGTCGTCTTGCCAACTATTGCTTCTACAGCTATCGCTAACGCATAGTGATAAAGTAAATCAATTACATGCGTTTGCATTTCATACAATAAAGCGACAACCATAAGGCTCCTGCCAGTTGCCGATAACTTTTACAACACATGATCATCTCATACAATAACATATATCACATCATGTCTTGACCATATCAAATCACAAGCATACCCTGCAAAAACAAGCTAGACGTCCTCTACTTTGTTGTTGCAAGTTTTACGTGGCTGCTACGGGCTTCTAGCAAGAACTGTTCTTACCTACAGCACAAAAACCACAATGGTGGTTTATCAAGTTTGTTGTTTTAACCTTCAACAAGGACCAGCTGCAGTAAAATTCGATTCAACTGAAGAAGGAGAAACAGACACCCGCCAGCCACCTTTATGCAAAACTAATTGCATGTCTCTTGGTGGAACCGGTCTCATGAACGTGGTCATGTAAGGTTGGTCCGGGCCGCTTCATCCAACAATACTGTCGGATATCGGGTTCCGGCAAAACCCTTAAGGTTTGAACTCTGGGATGGGCACGAAGATCTACTCCCTACTGATCCATGCCCCAAAACCTCGCCGCGAATCTAGGCTAGCATGATGAACAACACAAGGGACACGAGGTTTATAGTGGTTCGGGCCACCATTGTGGTGTAATACCCTAATCTAGTGTGTGGTGTGGTGGATTGCCTCTGGGGCTGATGACGAACAGTACAGAGGAAGAACAACCTCGCGAGGGGTGTTCTTGACCTGGTGCGGTGTTCCACTTGGGAAGGATTCAATCCGTCTCTACTATGGTGGCTATCTCTATTTATAGAGGCCTTGGTCCTCATCCCAAATATTGAGCTGGAAGGGAGCCAACAACAGCCATTTTGAAGGGGGACAACTAGTACAAGCTATCCTGACTAAAGTTGGTCTTCGTCTGCCAAAGGCACTGGTGATGACGCCATCTTGGGCTCCACGGTGATCTTTGTCCTGCCGCTCTGCTGGTCTTGGTCTCGTTGCACCGATATGGAAACCTTTGCCTGATGCCTCAGTACTCCGCGCCTGCACTTGCCCCCTTTGCACCAAAGAGGAAACGAGGACACTGCGCTGGCTGGCGCCCGCCTGGTCTTGATCGTCATGGTTTGCGTCACGAGCACCTCGCGAGGTACTCCTTGCTTTGATCTCTCTGCCTCCTCACAAGCCTGCCTGGCGAGGCCGCCCCTGAGAAAGGCTTGTGTCGTCACCCCGCGAGGCTTGGCCCCTTGCGAGGGTCTTGAGTGTTTGTTGATGAAGACGGGTCGTACTGGGCCACTGCTTGAGCCATGCTGCAGGACGCAGGCAGGCAAGTCTAGGGACCCCCGTTTCCAGAACGCCGACAAATACCGCCGAATCAAAATAAGACATTAGTGGTAAGGAGTATGGCCATCAGCGCCCAAAACTCTTTGTGTTCTACTCATGCATATCATCTATGCATAGACATGGCTCTGATGCCACTGCTGGGTAACGTAGCATGCAATTTCAAAAAATTCCTACGCTCACGCAAGAGCTATCTAGGAGATGCATAGCATCGGGAGGGGGAGAGCATATCTACGTACCCTCGTAGACCGGAAGTGGAAGCGTTTGACAACGTGGTTGACGTAGTCGAACTTCTCCTCGTTCCGGCCAATCAAGCACCGAACGTACGGCACCTCCGAGTTCAGCACACGTTTAGCTCGATGACGTCCCTCAAACTCCTGATCCAGCAGAGTGTCGAGGAAGTAGATGAGTTCTGTCGTGGATTTGACACGCCAGATGCCCTAGCAAAAGGAGTTAGGTGCGGAGCCATCGCAGCTAGGTTAGCTTGAAGGGGTTAAACAGGACAAAGGACACAAAGAGTTTTACCCAGGTTCGTCCCCTCTCAATGAGGTAAAAGCCAACTCCTAATTTCGATTGTATTGCTTGTGTTTCGATTACCAGGGAGCTAATATGCTTGACCTAGTACTCGATCAATTGTTTCTTGAGTTAACCCGCCGCCGAGTCTCACCTTTATATACACAGGTTGAGGCCTGGAGGCTTACAGAGTCCCAGCCAGCTCACACAACGTGACCGGCTCGGTTTCTAACAACACTTGCCTTACAAAACAAGTTAAATATATAGCAGCTCATCCATTTGGGCCTCAAGTCACCTACGGGTCTTGGGCCTTCAATAAGCTTGCTTTATGAACCGCCATCTTCACATCTTCTTGGGCTTGTTCATCTTAAGTCGCCCGTAGCATGACCCGGCCCCTCCTGGGCGGGTCATACTCAATAGTTATATCCCCAACATTAGGACCCGGGTTGATTTGAACTCGTTCACATCAATCTTCATCACTTGACTTAGGAGAATCTTCCATCACTGATTCCTTACAAATTCATTATAACCCACCTTGACGTCACATCTCAGAATTGTGTTGACCCGCCATAACGTCACTGCACATTAACTTCACACAAAGCTCGGGACATCTTAACATATTCTTTTATCTTAATGGTCTTCTCGAAAATCGAGGCGTCCATATAGCCACATAATCATTTTTCGGTCTCCTTGATTCCTACGCATGCCATTCATCCGTCTCCTTATAAATAGGGGCAGGGGGTCCATCCTCTCACTTTTTACCCCTGCCCTTGCATCTTCGTCTTCCTCTTCACAATGTTCCTGTGCACTCGAGCTCCGCCGCCGTCGGCCTTCGTCAACTGCCTCAACTCCGGCCGCCGCATCAACCTGAACAGACCAGAGCACTGCGGCGCACCTCCTCTATTCAACCGCTTTAGTGAGTACTCATTCCCTACGTGACAGATCTGCATTCGGGTTTTCTTCGTTCGTCGGTGTTCTTCATTGTCCTTCATCTTCCTCCTCTAGATCGTTGTAGTTTGATCTGAATATGATATTGAGGTCACGCGGTAGCAGGTTAGTGTCCCCTTCCAATCGCAAAACCCCCTTCTCTATATAAGATTCCATCCGAGCACATGAGTTCTTCCATTGCCACAACTTTAGGTCTACAATTTATTTTCATTTTATGAACTGTTGTAGATCCAAAGCAATAGAACTGATATGTAAAGTCTGTTTGTTTAGCACTTAGCAAAAAATTTACTCATAGGCTCATAGCTATTTGTGAACTGCAACTGTACGGGCAACTTCATGAGATAGACCACAACCCGCCGGACACCATTAGCCCTCCATGATGGCTTAAGTAGCAATCCATAAACCGCCAGATGCTCGCCGGCTTAAATCTAAATCCTTTTAACCCGCCAACATTCATCAATGCTACCAAGACCCGGCCACACCTCGCCGGCTTAAAATGCCTTTAACTCTTCATAAAAATTCTTCATCTTAGTTGGGCGGTTTGTCATTCTCCGTTATTTTCTTTTTAGGCCAAAGATGACTAAGACTGTCACTTCCTGCAACCGGGTTCCCTCCATTGTGGCAGAGCAAATGCTTATGGAGTATGTTGAGACCGGCATCATGGCTGCCAAAGAGATCATCCACTGCCAGGTCCCAGAGCCGGGTGAAGTGAAATCTCAACCCAAGGAAAATGAAGTCATCGTCTTCGCTGATCATATAAACCGGGGCTTCTCCCCGCCCAGGTCAAAGTTCTTCCGTGATGTGCTACATTTCTTTCAGCTCCATCCTCAGGACATCGGACCCAATTCCGTGTCTAATATCTGCAACTTCCAAGTTTTTTGTGAAGTATACCTTCAAGAAGAACCCAATGTTGAACTCTTCAAAAGAGTATTTCTATTTGAACCGCCAAAATGAGTTCACAGATGGACCTGACCTAGAACTTGGCGGAATCTCCATTCAACGTAGAAGAGACGCAGTTTTTCCTACAACCACACTTCCCAGTCAACCTGAAGACTAGAACCAAACTTGGGTTTATTGCCAAGACACTTCTCCATCTGATAAGAACCCTCTATCGGGTTTCCGTGAAGACTGGCTTAGTCCCGTACATCCCCTTCCAGGCCGGCTCACCACCGCTGAACGAGCCAAGTATAGAGCTATTTTTTCCAAAATAAGGGCTTTTTTTGCCAATGGACTGACCGGCGTTGACCTAGTCCGATGTTGGGTCGCATGGAGGATTATACCCCTAAGCCGCCGGCCCGGTTTAATGTGCACATACACCGGTGACACCAAGGATCTATTATGTCATACCTCAGTGCGTTTGGATAACAAAGGCATCAATGATATGACCAAGAACCTGCTTGGGGAATCCTTAGAGAGCTGCAGTAAAACAGGGTTGAACCCTTTCTGCGTTCTTAACCCGCCTCCTCCTGTAAGTGATTAATGCACACCTTACTTTTATGTTTACATAAACTGCATACCCCTATCTTCACTTTGATTTGCACAGGCCGACTCTGCCTTCTGGAAAAAGAAATACCAGGAAAAGGAGAAGGTGGCTAAAACCCCAGGACCAAAACCAAGGCCTCTAAAAAGCACAAGGAGAAAACTGATGTCTCAGAACTCTTTGATCTTGATGATGATGATGATGAGTCATAGGTAGAACTTGATTCCCTTGGCTCATTATATATCCATCTTATTGACGTTGATCTCTCTCAGGATGATACGAAGGCCAGCCAGGCGGATGATGATGAGGTAACTATCATTTCCTCTGGCTCAGAGCCTTTGCCAAAGCAGAAAATTCGACGTGTGTCCCGGAAAGTAAGGTTTTCACACCCTTTAGCTTACTTGGATCCAAACTTTCTTTTGAAGCAACAACAACATGAGACCCGACGCCAGACCTGGAACAGCAGGGGCGGAGAATTATCCTCCGGCTTACCCAACACCCCATGTCGGGGAAAACGAACACCTATGGGATCACATGAATCCCTTCTATGTTCATTGGGGAGAGTAGCTGCACGAAGAGCAGGTCTAGCAGTCAGCACAAGGAGATTTTTACCCAGGTTCGGGCTGCAAGGATGCGTAATACCCTAGTCCTGCTTGTCTGGATATATATGTTCTTGAGCTTTTGAACTAGCTACGGTGCATGCACAGTCCAAAAAGTATGAATCCCCTCTCTGCATGCCTCGGGCCTCCTTTTATACGTAAAAGGGGTTGCCACAATGGCACACATGAGGTGGAAAGCAAGCTACAGTGTATGAGCTTATCGCTCGGCACCGTAGGACAAACACATTTAATGCGCTGCCTACGTGCCCTCTTACTTTATCAGGGACGGGAATAGAAGCCGTCCCATCCGTCGCCGTCCTCCTTGCCTTGACACGCGTCCAGGCTGACGAGGCATGCAATGCCATGCTGGCTAGCTGGCTACTGTGTTGGTACGGTGGTAGAGTCTCCACGAAGATCTACATGCCACCATGCAGGCGCCTGCTTAGTTGGCACACTGGTCATCGTACTGGAGTGGTGGTGAGGTGGCAAATCCTTGTCGGGCGCGGGCCTGGCCGCGTCCCAGCAATCATCCCCGACAAGGGTTGTGGGGGGCATCAGAGTCGTCCCCGACAAGGGTCTTGCCGGGGGTCTTTGTCTTCTCGTCCCATGTGGACCCGCAGGCTATCAATCTTCATGAAGATCTGCATGCTACCACGCATGCATTCTGATAACCCACAAGTGTAGGGGATAATTGTAGCCTCTTTCGATAAGTAAGAGTGTCGAACCCAATGAGGAGCTAAAGGTAGAACAAATACCCTCTCAAGTCCTATCTGCCACTGATACGACTCTACACACGCTTAGTGTTCGCTTTACCTAGAACAAGTATGAAACTAGAAGTACTTTGTAGGTGTTGTTGGATAGGTTTGCAAGATAATAAAGAACACATAAATAAAGAGTAGGGGCTGTTTAAATAAAGAAGCAATAAAGTAAATATAGCGAGTGTGGAACAGTGGTGGTAGGAGTTGTGAAATTATCCCTAAGCAATTGACTACTTTACTAGACCGATAATCACTATTGTAATTCTATTTGAGGGAGAGGCATAAGCTAACATACTTTCTCTTCTTGGATCATATGCACTTATGATTGGAACTCTAGCAAGCATCCGCAACTACTAAAGATCATTAAGGTAAAACCCAACCATAGCATTAAAGTATCAATTCCCCTTTATCCCATACGCAAACAACCTACTTACTCGGGTTTATGCTTCTGTCACTCAAGCAACCCACTATAAGAAAATCATGAACATATTGCAAACCCTACAACGGGAATCCCTCACGCTTGCGCGACACAGAGGGCACAATAGGACAGCACCCATAATAAAACATGCAACTCAAACCAATCATAGCAATTCATCAATCACCGGTATGACAACAAAAATCTACTCAGACATCATAGGATGGCAACACATCATTGGATAATAATATGAAGCATAAAGCACCATGTTCAAGTAGAGGGTACAGCGGGTTGCGGGAGAGTGGACCGCTGAATATAGATGGGGGAAGGTGATGGAGATGTTGGTGAAGACGGCGGAGGTGTTGGTGTAGATCGCGGTGATGATGATGGCCCCCGGCGGCGTTCCGGCACCACCGGAAGCAAGGGGGAGAGAGCCCCCCTTCTTATTCTTCTTCCTTGACCTTCTCCCTAGATGGGAGAAGGGTTTCCCCTCTGGTCCTTGGCTCCCATGGCGTGGGAGGGGAGAGAGCCCCAAGCTTAATTCCTGCTCGTCCTCGAGTAGGTAAATGATAAAAAACATAATAGTTGATGTGGAATGCTACCTAGCATAATCTTGATCATATGTCTAATCATGGCATGAATATTAAGACACGAGTGATTCAAATCAATAGTCTATCATTTGACACAAAAAACAATAATACTTCGAGCGTACCAATAAAGCAATCATGTCTTTTCAAAACAACAAGGCCAAAGCAAGCTTATCCCTACAAAATCATATAGTTTGGCCATGCTTCATTTTCGTCACACAAAATGCCCCCATCATGCACAACCCCGATGACAAGCCGAGCAATTGGTTCACACTTTTTAACGCGCTTCAGCTTTTTCAACCCTCATGCAATACATGAGCGCAAGCCATGGATATAGCACTATAGGTGGAATAGAAGATGATGGTGGAGGTTTATATGGAGAAGACAAAAAGGGAGAAAGTCTCACATCGACGCGGCTAATCAACGAGCTATGGAGATGCCCATCAATTGATGTCAATGCGAGGAGTAGGGATTGCCATGCAACAGATGCACTAAGAGCTATAAGTGTATGAAAGCTCAAACTGAAAACTAAGTGGGTGTGCATCCAACTTGCTTGCTCATGAAGACCTAGGGCATTTGAGGAAGCCCATCGTTGGAATATACAAGCCAAGTTCTATAATGAAAAATTCCCACTAGTATATGAAAGTGACTATATAGGAGACTCTCTATATGAAGAACATGGTGCTACTCTGAAGCATAAGTGTGGTAAAAGGATAGTAACACTGCCCCTTTTCTTTTCTTTTTTTTCTATTTTTTTTCTTTTTTCGGTGGGCTTCTTTGGCCCCCTTTTTTATTTAGGCTTCTTTGGCCTTTCCTTTTTTTTCTCATTTTATTTTTTGTCTTTTTTACGGGGCAATGCTCTATAATGATGATCATCACACTTTTATTTACTTACAACCCAATAGTACAACTCGATACTAGTACAAAGATATGACTCTATATGAATGCCTCCGGCGGTGTACCGGGATGTGCAATGATCTAGCGTAGCAATGACATCATGAAAACATCAATGCTAGCTATCTTACAATCATGCAAGGAAATATGACGATGAATGCTCAAGTCATGTATATGATGATGATGGAAGTTGCATGGCAATATATCTCAGAATGGCTATGGAAATGCCATAATAGGTAGGTATGGTGGCTGTTTTCAGGAAGATATAAGGAGGTTTATGTGTGATAGAGCATATCATATCACGGGTTTTGATGCACCAGCGAAGTTTGCACCAACTCTCGAGGTGAGAAAGGGCAATGCACGGTGCCGAAGAGGCTAGCAATGATGGAAAGATAAAAGTGCGTATAATCCATGGACTCGCATTAGTCATAAAGAACTCATATACTTATTGCAAAAGTTTATTAGCCCTCGAAGCAAAGTACAACTACACATGCCCCTAGGGAGATAGATTGGTAGGAAAAGACCATCGCTCGTCCCCGACTGCCACTCATAAGGAAGACAATCAAAGAAACACCCCATGCTTCAAATTTGTCACACAAGGTTACCATACGTGCATGCTACGGGACTTGCAAACCTCAACACAAGTGTCTCAATATTGCAAAACTATTGCAAGGAATCAAACATATCATATTCAGCGATCTACAAGTTTATGTAGGATTTTATGACTAACCATGTGAATGACCAATTCCTGTCATCTCTCTAAATTGATATAAGTTAAGCAAGAGAGTTTAATTCTTTCTACAAAAGATATGCCCACACTCTAACAAATATAAGTGAAGCAAAATAGCATTCTACAAATGGCGGTTTTCTATGTGAAGAGAAACATGCAATCCAAACTTCAAATGATATAGGTGAAGCACATGAAGCATTCTATAAAGCCATACTCAAAAGATTTAAGTGAAGTGCAATGAGCATTCTATAAATCAACCAAGGACTATCTCATACCAGCATGGTGCATAAAAGAAAAATGAAAACTAAATGCAAAAGACGCTCCAATACTTGCACATATCGCATGAACGAAACGAATACGAAAACATACCGATACTTGGTGAAGAAAGAGGGGATGCCTTCTGGGGCATCCCCAAGCTTAGACACTTGAGTCTCCTTGAATATTTACTTGGGGTGCCTTGGGAATCACCAAGCTTGATCTCTTGCCTCTCTTCCTTTTCCTCATATCGAGACTTCCTCGATTAGACACTTCATCCACACAAAACTTCAACAGAAAACTCGGTAAGATCCGTTAGTATAATAAAGCAAATCATCACTCTAAGTACTGTAGCAAACCAATTCATATTTTTTTTGCATTGTGTCTAATATAGCTTTTTCATGGCTTAATCCACTGATATAAATTAATAGATTCATCAAAACAAGCAAACTATGCATCAAAAACAGAATCTGTCAAAAACAGAACAGTCTGTAGCAATCTGAATATTCACCATACTTATGGTACCCTAAAAATTATACAAAAATTAGGAAAAATAAAAAATTTGTACATAAATACAGTGCAAGTTCATCTCCATAAGCATAATTCATATTGGCATCTTGGCCACAAGCATAGCAAGCATCATCAAAAAGGTATATTTCAAGAGAATCAACGGGATCATAGCAATCATCATAGCAATCATCCTTCGGTAAGCACGAAGGATAATTAAACAATGTATGAGTTGAAGAGTTACTCTCATAAGAAGGTGGGCACGGGTGATCAATCCGCTCTTCCTCCTTTTGTTCTTCGGTCTCCTCATCATCTTTTTCATCCAATGAGCTCACAGTTTCATCAATTTCTTCTTCCATAGCTTCCTGCAAAATATTAGTCTCTTCTTGGAAAGCAAAGACTTTCTCAAGAAATGCATCAATATTGTAATTGTATTCATAACTCTTATAACAATATTTAAGTATAGCAAAATTTTCAGGTCTATAAACTAAATCATCAAACTCTTTAAACATAGATTCAATCTCATAAGCTCCCATAAAAGCAAAAAATTCTTCTATTTGTTACACATCATAGTAATCATATCTACCATTAGCATAAGAAGCTAAGGTTTTATTATCATTGAATTTGCATGAAAAGGGAAGGTGTGGAGCCTTCATCCTAGAGCAACAAGTATAATCATGTAACAAGCATAGTTGCCTAGCATACCAACGCAACATAGAAATTTGATCCCATAATAGTTTCCCTTTTTGTGTCAAGCAATAATCCCTAAAGTATTCACGTTGATCCAACGTGTCTCCCATAACAAAGTTGAATGGGGATTTCTCAGGATTATCAAAGTAGTAC
This sequence comes from Triticum dicoccoides, assembly GCF_002162155.2. Classification (NCBI taxonomy): domain Eukaryota; kingdom Viridiplantae; phylum Streptophyta; class Magnoliopsida; order Poales; family Poaceae; genus Triticum; species Triticum dicoccoides. The sequence goes on along the minus strand of NC_041383.1, from coordinate 646,143,474 downwards.
ATAATTTCTGTCATATAACGAGCATCGAGGGTTTTAGGAGGTTCCCCATCTCCATGAGTAGCAAGTACACCTAATTTTTTGGTATTTCGTGTTCCATATCCATAACTAAAGATAGAGAACAACTTAGAACAGCAAATAAAAATTACTTAGTGATAAAGCAATCAAGCACACACGAGAATATTCACCCCACGCTATGACTCCCCGGCAACGGTGCCAGAAAAAGGTCTTGATAACACACAAGTGTATGGGATAATTGTAGCCTCTTTCAATAAGTAAGAGTGTCGAACCTAAGAGGAGCTAAAGGTAGAACAAATACCCTCTCAAGTCCTATCTGCCACTGCTACGACTCTACGCACGCTTAGTGTTCGCTTTATCTAGAACAAGTATGAAACTAGAAGTACTTTGTAGGTGTTGTTGGATAGGTTTGCAAGATAATAAAGAACACGTAAATAAAAAGTAGGGGCTGTTTAAATAAAGAAGCAATAAAGTAAATATAGCGAGTGCGGAAAAGTGGTGGTAGGAGTTGTGAAATTGTACCTAAGCAATTGACTACTTTACTAGACCGATAATCACTATTGTAATTCTATTTGAGGGAGAGGCATAAGCTAACATACTTTCTCTTCTTGGATCATATGCACTTATGATTGGAACTCTAGCAAGCATCCGCAACTACTAAAGATCATTAAGGTAAAACCCAACCATAGCATTAAAGTATCAAGTCCCCTTTATCCCATACGCAAACAACCTACTTACTCGGGTTTATGCTTCTGTCACTCAAGCAACCCACTATAAGCAAATCATGAACATATTGCAAACCCTACAGTGGGAATCCCTCATGCTTGCGCGACACGGAGGGCACAATAGGATAGCACCAATAATAAAACATGCAACTCAAACCAATCATAGCAATTCATCAATCACCGGTAGGACAACGAAAATCTACTCAGAAATCAGAGGATGGCAACACATCATTGGATAATAATATGAAGCATAAAGCACCATGTTCAAGTAGAGGGTACAGCGGGTTGTGGGAGAGTGGACCGCTGAATATAGATGGGGAAAGGTGATGGAGATGTTGGTGAAGATGACAGAGGTGTTGGTGTAGATCGCGGTGATGATGATGGCCCCCGGCGGTGTTCCGGCGCCACCGAAAGAAAGGGGGAGAGAGCCCCCTTTCTTCTTCTTCTTCCTTGACCTTCTCCCTAGATGGGAGAAGGGTTTCCCCTCTGGTCCTTGTCTCCCATGTCGTGGGAGTGGCGAGAGCCCCTCTGAGATTGGATCTATCTCTCTATTTTTCTCTATTTCTGCGTTCTCAGATTCTGCCCCTTCACCGTTTCTTTTATATCCGGAGATCCGTAACTCCGATTGGGGTGAATCTTTCGCCCAGATTTTTCTCATAAAATTAGCTTTCTTGCGGCAAAAGAAGAGAATCAACCGCCTTATGGGTGGCCCACGAGGGTGCCAGGCGTGCCCCCCTATCTTGTGGCCACCTCGGGCATCGTTGCACGTTGAATCTTCCTCTGGAAAATCCCAAATATTCCAAAATAATTCTCCGTTTGTTTTTATCCTTTTTGGATTTCGTTTGATATTGGGTTTCTGCGAAACATAAAACATGCAACAAACAAGAACTGGCACTGGCCACTGGATCAATATGTTAGTCCCAAAAATAATATAAAAAGTGCCAAATGTATATGAAAGTTGAATAATATTGGCATGGAACAATAAAAAATTATAGATACGACGGAGACGTATCACGTTCCCAAATCTTGGTCTTAATGTTGTCGATGGTGTCAGAACTCTCAGCCTCAAGGGTGATGGGCTTGGTCGTGCTGCATAGGTTGCCCGACAAGGATGTTGCCGGGGGAGGTCCAGCTCGCCTTCTGCTCCTTGTTCCTTGACTTGAGTATCTGCCTTGGTAGTCTTCGTGTTTCATCTTTTGCTACCCTGCCGGCCCGGCCACAGGTGTGGCTACAACTGCCCATGCACACGTAAGGGGTACAGAAGAGCCCGTATTGTACACCAACAGGAGCCCCCGGTCCTGGGCCACACATAAGCGCAAGGCGTAGTTGGGCCAGGCCTAAAGCAGTACGCGGGCACGCATGACAGAGGCTTAACTTCCACGATCTTCTCATCGGTTGCGCTTCCCCATGATCCGTGTTGAGTGCGTGACGTGGGGGTTGTGTGTGGGACAGTTGCAACATGTTTGCGTCATCTTGTAGTGGATAGTAAAGAGGCAGCCCGCGCTTCCCCCATATAAAAAAGAGGAATTCGCAAGGGCGCTACTCATTTTACTAAGTGGACTTGGGTTGTGGCCTGCATGGCGCTGCACCCCACGATCACAGGGTGGAAAACGGTCGCCCCACTTGTCTTTATGCCTCTGACTCGCTCGCCATGTGTCCCCCTTGCATTAGGAAGGGTAGGAGGTGGATGCGGGCATGGTCATTAACCCTGAGGTGGGAAACAAGGCGTCGCTGATTGGGGCAGCGAGTCGGTCCTGATTCCCTGCGCTTTAGGAGGCCACATTGGTTGAGCAGGGCGGCTGAGGGAGTCCTAGATAAGGGGGTATCCGGACAGCCGAACTATGTACTTTGGCCGGACTATTGGACCATGAAGATTGAAGATTGAAGACTTCGTCCCGTGTCCGGATGGGACTCTCCTTTGCGTGGAAGACAAGCTTCGCGATTCGGATGATAGATCTCCTTCTCTGTAACCGACTCTGTGTAACCCTAATCCCCTCCGGTGTCTATATAAACTGGAGGGTTTGGTCCGTAGGACAACAACAATCATATCATAGGCTAGCTTCTAGGGTTTAGCCTCTACGATCTCGTGGTAGATCAACTCTTGTAGTACTCATATCATCAAGATAAATCAAGCAGGAAGTAGGGTATTACCTCCATCGAGAGGGCCCGAACCTGGGTAAAACATTGTGTCGCCAGTCTCCTGTTACCATTAGCCTTAGACGCATAGTTCGGGACCCACTACCCGAGATCTGCCAGTTTTGACACCGACAGCGGCCACCCCTTGGGCTGGGAGGCCAGGCCTTGGTCCTGCTCTTCTATAAGAAGGGAGAGGGATGGTGCATTTCCATACTTGCCTTCTCCTCCTCCTTCTGCTTAGCATCTTTTCTCCATTTGCCATGGTTAGATGGCGTGCTGGTGCTTCGACGGCAGCGACGAGGGCTTCTGCTCGATAGGGTGTTCCTCCCCCTTTGAAGCTTCCAGTGGGGAGCCTGCTGCAGGGGGGGGGGAGAGGAAGGAGATGAGGCCGAGGTCGCCGAGGCGCCCGGGTAAGAGGAGGACGGGGCGGCACGCCGGCTGTGCTTCCGCTGGCGGCCCCTCCTCCAATGCACGACCATGTCAGAGTTCAGCCTTACGAGTTCTTCATCAGGCTATACAAGCGTGTGTGCAGCCATCTCCGGCTCCCAATGCCTTCCCCTAGGCCCAAATAATGGTGAAGTGTCATGTAGTCGACGTTCACATAACACCACTAGAGGAAAGACAACATACATCTCATCAAAATATCGAACAAATACCAAATTCACATGATTACTTATAACAAGACTTCACCCATGTCCTCAGGAAAAAATGTAACTACTGACAAAGCATATTCGTGTTCATAATCAGAGGAGTATTAATTATCATTAAGGATCTGAACATATGATATTCCACCGAATGAACCAACTAGCATCAACTACAAGGAGTAATCAACACTACTAGCAACCCACATGTACCAATCTGAGGTTTTGAGACAAAGATCGGATACAAGAGATGAACTAGGGTTTGAGAGGAGATGGTGCTGGTGAAGATGTTTATGGAGATTGACCCCCTCTCGATGAGAGGATTGATGGTGATAATGATGGCAATGATTTCCCCCTCCCAGAGGGAAGTTTCCCCGGTATAACAGCTCTGCCGGAGCCCTAGATTGGTTTTACCCATGTTCCACCTCGAGACGACGATGCTTCTTCCCGAATGCTTCCTTCTGATTTTTTTCCGGGTCAAAACACACCATATAGCGGAAGATGGGCGTCGGGGGCATGCCAAGGGGCCCACATGGACGAAAGGCGCGCCCAGGGGGTAGGGCGTGCCCTCCACCCTTGTGGATGATAGGTGGCCCTCCTCAGGTGCTTTCTTCGCCCAATAGTTTTTATTTATTCCAAAATGGTTCTCCGTGAAGTTTCAGGACTTTTGGAGTCACTACAAAAAAATACACTTCTGTGATGATACATGTTAGTCACAGTAGGTCGCGTTTTTTGTCATGCATGTACATCCATGACAAATTTATGACAGAATCAAGATAGTCATACCTGTGCTGTCGTAGAAGTGTTCCATGACATTACCAAAATTATCATCACGGAAGTGTCCACTTCCATGATGATAAATCATGCGTCACAGAAGTGCTTTCGTCAAGGGTGACCGACATGTGGCATCCACTGTAACGGAACGCCGTTAAGCTATCGGGTCGGGTTTTGGATCCGATAACCCGTTAACAGCCCCGACCAATGGGAAATTTCCACGTGTAAAATTCTTATTGGCCGGATGAAACACGTGTCAGCTCGTCAATGGGTCAGATAGGCGCCTATGATATGTCGACACGTGCCACGACCCACCAGTGGCCCATTTAGCTTAAAGCCGGCCCGTTTGACTTGGTCAAAAGTTAACGGGCTGGCCCATGAAAAGCCTGTTAACGGTCTCTTTGGAAATAGCCCATTTTACGGCCCGTTAGGCACTAAAGGAAATTGGCCCAACAACGTCATGTGGCCTGTCGAATATAACACCAGCCCATTTCACTTTCAGCCCATGTATGGCCCACGACGTCTTTCGGTCCATATGAGGCCTTTGTATCTTTCGGCCCTTTACAGGCCCACGGTGACTCTAGCCCATAATGAACAGTAATTTTCTTTGTACCTGTTAACGGCCCGTGATTAACATGGGCCGTTTCCAGCCCGTGTTAGCTTTCGGCCTATTGACAGCCCATACGTTCTTGGGCTCCTTTTCGACCCTCGATTACTTCCGGCCCATTACTGGCATGTTCCCCTAATGGGCCAAATTCGGCCCATGGCAAGAGTCGGCCCGTTACTGGCATGTTCCCCAAATGGGCCAAATTTGGCCCATGGCAAGAGTCGGCCCGTTATTGGCCTGTTACCCTAATGGGCCAAATTTGGCCCATGGCAAGAGTCGGCCCGTTACTGGCCTGTTACCCTAATGGGCCAAATTCGGCCCATGGCAAGAGTCGACCCGTTTCTGGCCAACCCGTCCTATATTCTGGCCCATTAATGACCCGGTATGCCTGTGACAGAATTAAGTTTTTGCAGTCCTACGGCCTGTTAACGGCCCGTTACCGTGCTGGGCCGATACCAATTACGCCCGATTACAGCCCATGTAGACCCATTTATCTGACGGCCTGAGGCCCATTTATCGACGGCCCGAGGCCCACCGATTACAGGCCCATTTATCGACGGCCGTAGGGGACCCATGGATCCTACAGCCCGTATATGGCCCATGGGTAGTTGCGGCCACTAGCAAACGAGGGAAAAAGAAGACTAGGAAATAAATAAGGCCCAAATTAACGCTAGGCTATTAAGGCGATTGCACAGATTGCATCCACTCGGCATCAAAGATTGCCACCATTGCAAATATAGGGAACACCCTACACTATACAAAAATGGCTTGCTGTTTTCTTCAGCCAGTGGCTGCACGTTAAGAATAAATTTTGTATCGCACCAAAACAAATTACAACTATATAACAAAAGGAAGGTTGGCATAAAACTTAACAGTCTAGCAGATAAATGCACCACCAGAAGTTTAGAAGCTCGGTTCATTTGACCTGACTGTTACGTTTTCATGTTGTATTGTCTGATGGAACACCATAACCCTCGCCTTCATTTCCCCTATGCTCCTGAACAACATAGCAAATGTCTGATAGTCTAGTTTCAAAACCATGCATATCTTGACGACATTGACAAATGTTTCTCCTTGTTTCACAAAGGGCCTCTGTTAGTGAATGGACTTGTGTCTGGAGCGCAGATACAACATTGCTTTGAGTTGCATATCTTGATCATGAGGCAGTTTGGACGATATTGCCTTAACAACCAACCCATTATTACGCAGGAACGTGCTTTTGGCACTGTTAGTGGATAGGTACTGACCCACTGCAGCAAGAGCTGACATTGCGGTTATAGTTGCCTCGCCACCTTTAGAAGGTGGCGGTTCCACCATTTTTTCCATAGCTCGCTGAAAAGTTGTGGTTTTACATTAGTAGTACCAGAACAGAAGATATTAAGGAGGCAGCAAAACCAAACAAAATAGCTTTGGTCTATATACAGAATTTATTCTGGTGAACCCATGTAAAATATTAGTTGTATTTTATTGCAAAGTACATAATAAAACCATGTTCCAAACATATGCCCATGTACCATCGCTAATGTATTGTCTATTTCTTCACATTGTATTGAGGGCTAAGGATAAAGAGACGAAGTTTATAATACGGTAAGCATAGTATGACATCATTCATATCACAAAACAACTGAGAACAGACAAACAGGCAATTGTAACATTGTGTGGGCAAGTCCAACACGGAACTAGATTACGAGTCAAGATCAAAGGAACATCACTCCTCCCTTTTAAACCTTGTAAGGTGCAATGATACGCTAAGACAATTGTGTATAAAATTGAAAAGAGTAATAGACATTGGCTGCAAACCATGCAGTTCAAGGCACAAGTCAGAGTAAGTAGTAGTTAAAAGGCATGAGGATTAAGGACTTACAACAGCGGATTTGACTGGTGTAGTCATGCCCTTCTTCTTGCTGGTGTGACTGTCCTTAAAGATTTCCACAGCATTTGGTTCAGGTACTTTTTGGTCCTTGCGGGCTTTCCTCTGCATTTCGAACAAGTCAATATAGATCTGATAATATGGTACAGCAAAAAGAGAGAAACAACAGCTAATTACAAGAGCCTCGCAGTGTGCAATATAGCTACGAGATCCTGCCGTCTGTTGGAATTTCACTTTCGTACGGTTGGCCTTGTTCTTTGAACAATTCACCTACAAGAAGATAGATTTGTGTGGCACATGCATTAATAGGGCTTCAACATGTGATCTGATCACATATATATAATGTACCTGATAATTCGGATCAGACCAGTGTTTAACAAGGCCCCTCTAGTCTTCATCCGATATATTTTCCATTGGAGATGTTTGGGAAAGTTCACTGTTAGCCTTGCCTTCAAAGTGAGTTTTCCTCAAGTTATACCGATATTGTCGCAGAGAAGACTTGAAAACATGGGTGCAAGCTTGTCTGGTTGCATCATCTTAGCTATCCAACTTGAACCTCATCTGTTGAAAATTATGGGAGTCTCATTATCAGCAACCTAGAAAGTATGGGACAGAGCAAGACGATATTACTAGTTTCCATACATAACCATACTTACAGATAAATGGTCGAGGAAGGTGTTAAACTGGGTTTCGTCTTTGTCATTCCTGTACTGAATCCATGTTGGGAGGATACGTACATGACACCTAACGGCAACCGCTGCCTCTGATACTAACTTGGCTGACTCTGTAGCATCACATGGCCTTTTTAAACCTAGCTCAAAACGGATCTCCATCCTTCCTCCTGTAGATTCAGTTAACCTATCGAGCATTAACCTATAGGAAGTGTTAGTGTACATCAAACTGTGAGACTACATATAAAGAAGCATGCAACTGTAACTTGACTCCAGCAACTACCTTCTTGCTGTTGAAGCTCACAAGGTTCATCTGATATTGCCAACTCGTCTTGTGTCAAGAGTGCTTGGGAAGTAGTGTCAGGTGGCAAGGGAGCTTGGGAACGTGCTGCTAGATCAGTTGACGCACGAGTATGTCGTGCAGCTGGTAGTACTGTGGTAGGTGTTGCAAGAACTAGGGATGTCTCTGCTTGTTTGGTGGCAGCTATTTGTTTCTGTTTGGCTTTTTTTGCAGTTCGTGTAGCATGGGATGTCGTGTTTGTAGAATTTTCTGCTGGAATTTCACCTTCTATTGCACCATCAGTACCAGCAGAATCTGTAGGATTCATCCGCTTCTCATTCCCTGCCATTCTCTGTTTCTTCCTCTTTCTCTGTGCCATGTTAAGTCAAGCCAACAAGAAAAACGAATAAAATTTAGTTCTTCAGAACAAATTGATGCGTGATGCAGACGAATAAAACTTTGATGTTAGACAACCACATGATAGGAGGATGTAATATGTATGAAAAATAGGACGAAAGAGATAACCAGAACTATGATGTGTAAACTAAGAAGAAGACATTTCACCAAATTAGAAGCAATGCAATGGAAGGTAGACACCATATGAAATATGCTACAAATATCGCTCTGCCAAGTTAACCGTGTCTCAGCATAAATGGTGTTTAAACAAATGTGAAGCAGTACAAGAAATAAATCATATGCAAGATGCAAACAACATCACACTACCATGTTAGAGGTCTCTCGTCATTAGTGCCATTGCATATTCACAGCATTGCATATTCACAACTTATGATTTGTAAACTAAGGAGAAGGCATTTCAACAAATTAGAAGCAATGAAAGCTAGACACCATATGAAAGATGCAAATAATATCACTCTACCAAGTTAAAACCGTCTCGTCATAAGTGCCATTTCAACAAATTAGTAGTACAAGCTAGAAAAGAATGTGAGATGTAACCTATATCACACTCTGAAGTCAAACGTGTCTTATGATAAGTGATTGTTGCAGGTTACACAACAGTAGTACTTTGATGTAAGAACATGGTGTGATAGACATATATTGTATGTTCTAGAAACAGGAACACGTGTCTTATTCAAGTATAATGTGTAAAGTAAGCAGATGGAATTCAACAAAATTAGAAGCAATACAAGCTAGACATCACACATAACATGCAACCACATATAACAGTGCCAAGTTAGAGGGAGCACTAGTGATGCTGCACTAGGGGAGACGTGCTCATCATAAACACAGCTTTGTTGAGTGTCTATGCATGTGTTGTCTTGGAAATCATCTTCGGGGTGTGGAGGAGTAGAAACTGTAGAGGCCCTCCGTTTGGAAGGAGCATCTTTATCCGCTGCCTTGCTAACTTCCTTCCGCTTTATTGATTTTGAATTGTCAAGTAAAACCGACAAGAAAAATCAATAAAATTCTCTCTTCAGAACTCGTTCATGCATGATACTGACAATCACTACTTTGATGTAAGGAAAACACATGATACCAGGATGGAATATGTACGAAAAACAGGACGACATGGCATGTTCACAACTGTTTGTGTAAACTAAGCAGAAACCATTCTAGCAAATAAGAAGCAATGCAAGCTAGACACCACATGAAAGATGCAACCAATATGACTGCCAAGTTAAAAGCGTCCATCGTAAATGGAATTTCAACAAATTAGAAGCAGCGCATGCTATAAATCATATGAAAGATGCAACTAATATCGCACTGCGTATACTAAAGGTGCCTCGTCATATTGATTGATGCGGGATACAAAAAAACAATAGTTTTATGTAAGGACATGCTTAATAGACAGATGTACTATGTACTTAATACAGGAAGGCATGTCACATTAACAGGTATAATGTCACATTTACAGGAGTATAAGCTAAGCAGACTAGCACATGCAGTTTAACCAGATTGGAAGAATTACAATCTCGACACCATATACAACATGCAACTGAAGGAAATATGCCCTAGAGGCAATAATAAAGTTATTATTTATTTCCTTATAATCATGATAAATGTTTATTATTCATGCTAGAATTGTATTTACCGGAAACATAATACATGTGTGAATACATAGACAAACAAAGTGTCACTAGTATGCCTCTACTAGACTAGCTCGTTAATCAAAGATGGTTATGTTTCCTAACCATGAACAATGAGTTGTTATTTGATTAACGAGGTCACATCATTAGTAGAATGATCTGATTGACATGACCCATTCCATTAGCTTAGCACCCGATCGTTTAGTATGTTGCTATTGCTTTCTTCATGACTTATACATGTTCCTATGACTATGAGATTATGCAACTCCCGTTTACCGGAGGAACACTTTGGGTACTACCAAACGTCACAACGTAACTGGGTGATTATAAAGGAGTACTACAGGTGTCTCCAATGGTCGATGTTGGGTTGGCGTATTTCGAGATTAGGATTTGTCACTCCTATTGTCGGAGAGGTATCTCTGGGCCCTCTCGGTAATACACATCACATAAGCCTTGCAAGCATTACAACTAATATGTTAGTTGTGAGATGATGTATTACGGAACGAGTAAAGAGACTTGCCAGTAACGAGATTGAACTAGGTATTGGATACCGACGATCGAATCTCGGGAAAGTAACATACCGATGACAAAGGGAACAATGTATGTTGTTATGCGGTCTGACCGATAAAGATCTTCGTAGAATATGTAGGAGCCAATATGGGCATCCAGGTCCCGCTATTGGTTATTGACCGGAGACGTGTCTCGGTCATGTCTACATTGTTCTCGAACCCGTAGGGTCCGCACGCTTAAGGTTACGATGACAGTTATATTATGAGTTTATGCATTTTGATGTACCGAAGGTTGTTCGGAGTCCCGGATGTGATCACGGACATGACGAGGAGTCTCGAAATGGTCGAGACGTAAAGATTGATATATTGGAAGCCTATGTTTGGACATCGGAAGTGTTCCGGGTGAAATCGGGATTTTACCGGAATACCGGGAGGGTTACCGGAACCCCCCGGGAGCTATTTGGGCCATAGTGGGCCTTAGTGGAAAAGAGAAGGGGCTGCCCTAGTTGGGCTGCGTGCCCCCCTTCCCCTAGTCCTATTAGGACTAGGAGAGGTGGCCGGCCCCCTCCTCCTCTTTTCCCCTCCGAGGAATCCTAGTTGGACTAGGATTGGAGGGGGAATCCTACTCCCAGAGGGAGTAGGACTCTCCTGCGCCTCCCCCCCTTGGCCGGCCAGCCTCCCCTCCTCTCCTCCTTTATATACGGAGGCAGGGGCACCTCTAAACACACAAGTTGACACAAGTTGATCCACGTGATCGATTCCTTAGCCGTGTGCGGTGCCCCCTGCCACCATATTCCCCGATAATACTGTAGCGGAGTTTAGGCGAAGCCCTGCTGCTGTAGTTCATCAAGATCGTCACCACGCCGTCGTGCTGACGAAACTCTTCCCCGACACTTTGCTGGATCGGAGTCCGGGGATCGTCATCGAGCTGAACGTGTGCTCGAACTCGGAGGTGCCATAGTTTCGGTGCTTGATCGGTTGGATCGAGAAGACGTACGACTACTTCCTCTACGTCGTGTCATCGCTTCTGCAGTCGGTCTGCGTTGGGTACGTAGACAATACTCTTCCCTCGTTGCTATGCATCACATGATCTTGCGTGTGCGTAGGAATTTTTTTGAAATTACTACGAAACCCAAGTGAGTTGTGGATGATACAAGTCATACTGCCTACCAGCATGTCATATTTTGGTTCGGCGGTATTGTTGGACGAGACGACCCAGACCAACCTTACGCGTACGCTTACGCGAGACCGGTTCCCTCGACGTGCTTTGCACAGAGATGGCTTGCGGGCGACTGTCTCTCCAACTTTAGTTGAACCAAGTATGGCTATGCCCGGTCCTTGCGAAGGTTAAAACGGAGTCTATTTGACAAACTATCGTTGTGGTTTTGATGCGTAGGTGAGATTGGTTCTTACTTAAGCCCGTAGCAGCCACGTAAAACAAGCAACACCAAAGTAGAGGACGTCTAACTTGTTTTTGCAGGGCATGTTGTGATGTGATATGGTCAAAGCATGATGCTGAATTTTATTGTATGAGATGATCATGTTTTGTAACCGAGTTATCGGCAACTGGCAGGAGCCATATGGTTGTCGCTTTATTGTATGCAATGCAATCGCGATGTAATGCTTTACTTTATTACTAAACGGTAGTGATAGTCGTGGAAGCATAAGATTGGCGAGACGACAACGATGCTACAATGGAGATCAAGGTGTCGCGCCGGTGACGATGGTGATCATGACGGTGCTTTGGAGATGGAGATCACAAGCACAAGATGATGATGACCATATCATATCACTTATATTGATTGCATGTGATGTTTATCTTTTTATGCATCTTATCTTGCTTTGATTGACGGTAGCATTATAAGATGATCTCTCACTAAATTATCAAGAAGTGTTCTCCCTGAGTATGCACCGTTGCCAAAGTTCGTCGTGCCCAGACACCACGTGATGATCGGGTGTGATAAGCTCTACGTCCATCTACAACGGGTGCAAGCCAGTTTTGCACACGCAGAATACTCAGGTTAAACTTGACGAGCCTAGCATATGCAGATATGGCCTCGGAACACGGAGACCGAAAGGTCGAGCGTGAATCATATAGTAGATATGATCAACATAACGATGTTCACCATTGAAAACTACTCCATCTCACGTGATGATCGGTCATGGTTTAGTTGATTTGGATCACGTAATCACTTAGAGGATTAGAGGGATGTCTATCTAAGTGGGAGTTCTTAAATAATATGATTAATTGAACTTAACTTTATCATGAACTTAGTACCTGCTAGTATCTTGCTTGTTTATGTTGATTGTAGATAGATGGCTCGTGCTGTTGTTCCGTTGAATTTTAATGCGTTCCTTGAGAAAGCAAAGTTGAAAGATGATGGTAGCAATTACACGGACTGGGTCCGTAACTTGAGGATTATCCTCATTGCTGCACAGAAAAATTACGTCCTGGAAGCACCGCTGGGTGCCAGGCCTGCTGCTGGAGCAACACCAGATGTTATGAACGTCTGGCAGAGCAAAGCTGATGACTACTCGATAGTTCAGTGTGCCATGCTTTACGGCTTAGAATCGGGACTTCAACGACGTTTTGAACGTCATGGAGCATATGAGATGTTCCAGGAATTGAAGTTAATATTTCAAGCAAATGCCCGAATTGAGAGATATGAAGTCTCCAATAAGTTCTATAGCTGCAAGATGGAGGAGAACAGTTCTGTCAGTGAGCATATACTCAAAATGTCTGGGTATAATAATCACTTGATTCAATTGGGAGTTAATCTTCCGGATGATTGCGTCATTGACAGAATTCTCCAATCACTGCCACCAAGCTACAAGAGCTTCGTGATGAACTATAATATGCAAGGGATGAACAAGACTATTCCCGAGCTCTTCGCAATGCTGAAAGCTGCGGAGGTAGAAATCAAGAAGGAGCATCAAGTGTTGATGGTTAACAAGACCACTAGTTTCAAGAAAAAGGGCAAAGGGAAGAAAAAGGGGAACTTCAAGAAGAACGGCAAGCAAGTTGCTGCTCAAGAGAAGAAACCCAAGTCTGGACCTAAGCCTGAAACTGAGTGCTTCTACTGCAAGCAGACTGGTCACTGGAAGCGGAACTGCCCCAAGTATTTGGCGCATAAGAAGGATGGCAAGGTGAACAAAGGTATATGTGATATACATGTTATTGATGTGTACCTTACTAGAGCTCGCAGTAGCACCTGGGTATTTGATACTGGTTCTGTTGCTAATATTTGCAACTCGAAACAGGGACTACGGAATAAGCGGGCACTGGCAAAGGACGAGGTGACGATGCGCGTGGGAAACGGTTCCAAAGTCGATGTAATCGCAGTCGGCACGCTACCTCTACATCTACCTTCGGGATTAATATTAGACCTAAATAATTGTTATTTGGTGCCAGCGTTGAGCATGAACATTATATCTGGATCTTGTTTAATGCGAGACGGTTATTCATTTAAATCAGAGAATAATGGTTGTTCTATTTATATGAGTAATATCTTTTATGGTCATGCACCCTTGAAGAGTGGTATATTCTTATTGAATCTCGATAGTAGTAATACACATATTCATAATATTGAAGCCAAAAGATGCAGAGTTGATAATGAAAGTGCAACTTATTTGTGGCACTGTCGTTTAGGTCATATAGGTATAAAGCGCATGAAGAAACTCCATGCTGATGGACTTTTGGAACCACTTGATTATGAATCACTTGGTACTTGCGAACCGTGCCTCATGGGCAAGATGACTAAAACACCGTTCTCCGGTACTATGGAGAGAGCAACAGATTTGTTGGAAATCATACATACTGATGTATGTGGCCCGATGAATATTGAGGCTCGTGGCGGATATCGTTATTTTCTCACCTTCACAGATGATTTAAGCAGATATGGGTATATCTACTTAATGAAACATAAGTCTGAAACATTTGAAAAGTTCAAAGAATTTCAGAGTGAAGTTGAAAATCATCGTAACAAGAAAATAAAGTTTCTACGATCTGATCGTGGAGGAGAATATTTGAGTTACGAGTTTGGTGTACATTTGAAAAACTGTGGAATAGTTTCGCAACTCACGCCACCCGGAACACCACAGCGTAATGGTGTGTCCGAACGTCGTAATCGTACTTTACTAGATATGGTGCGATCTATGATGTCTCTTACTGATTTACCGCTATCTTTTTGGGGATATGCTTTAGAGACGGCCGCATTCACGTTAAATAGAGCACCATCAAAATCCGTTGAGACGACGCCTTATGAACGGTGGTTTGGCAAGAAACCAAAGTTGTCGTTTCTTAAAGTTTGGGGCTGCGATGCTTATGTGAAAAGGCTTCAACCTGATAAGCTCGAACCCAAATCGGAGAAATGTGTCTTCATAGGATACCCAAAGGAAACTGTTGGGTACACCTTCTATCACAGATCCGAAGGCAAGACATTCGTTGCTAAGAATGGATCATTTCTAGAGAAGGAGTTTCTCTCGAAAGAAGTGAGTGGGAGGAAAGTAGAACTTGACGAGGTAACTGTACCCGCTCCCTTACTAGAAAGTAGTTCATCACAGAAAACTGTTTCAGTGACACCTACACCAGTTAGTGAGGAAGCCAATGATAATGATCATGAAACTTCAGATCAAGATACTGCTGAACCTCGTAGATCAACCAGTGTAAGATCCGCACCAGAGTGGTACGGTAATCCTGTTCTGGAGGTCATGCTACTAGATCATGATGAACCTACGAACTATGAAGAAGCGATGGTGAGCCCAGATTCCGCAAAGTGGCTTGAAGCCATGAAATCTGAGATGGGATCCATGTATGAGAACAAAGTATGGACTTTGGTTGACTTGCCCGATGATCGGCAAGCAATTGAGAATAAATGGATCTTTAAGAAGAAGACTGACGCTGATGGTAATGTTACTGTCTACAAAGCTCGACTTGTCGCAAAAGGTTTTCGGCAAGTTCAAGGGATTGACTACGATGAGACCTTCTCACCCGTAGCGATGCTTAAGTCCGTCCGAATCATGTTAGCAATTGCCGCATTTTATGATTATGAAATTTGGCAAATGGATGTCAAAACTGCATTCCTGAATGGATTTCTGGAAGAAGAGTTGTATATGATGCAACCAGAAGGTTTTGTCGATCCAAAGGAAGCTAACAAAGTGTGCAAGCTCCAGCGATCCATTTATGGACTGGTGCAAGCCTCTCGGAGTTGGAATAAACGTTTTGATAGTGTGATCAAAGCATTTGGTTTTATACAGACTTCCGGAGAAGCCTGTATTTACAAGAAAGTGAGTGGGAGCTCTGTAGCATTTCTGATATTATATGTGGATGACATATTACTGATTGGAAATGATATAGAATTTCTGGATAGCATAAAGGGATACTTGAATAAAAGTTTTTCAATGAAAGACCTCGGTGAAGCTGCTTACATATTAGGCATTAAGATCTATAGAGATAGATCAAGACGCTTAATTGGACTTTCACAAAGCACATACCTTGACAAGATTTTGAAGAAATTCAAAATGGATCAAGCAAAGAAAGGATTCTTGCCTGTATTACAAGGTGTGAAATTGAGTAAGACTCAATGCCCGACCACTGCAGAAGATAGAGAGAATATGAAAGATGTTCCCTATGCATCAGCCATAGGCTCTATCATGTATGCAACGCTGTGTACCAGACCTGATGTGTGCCTTGCTATAAGTTTAGCAGGGAGGTACCAAAGTAATCCAGGAGTGGATCACTGGACAGCGGTCAAGAACATCCTGAAATACCTGAAAAGGACTAAGGATATGTTTCTCGTATATGGAGGTGACAAAGAGCTCATCGTAAAAGGTTACGTTGATGCAAGCTTTGACACTGATCCGGACGATTCTAAATCGCAAACCGGATACGTGTTTACATTAAATGGTGGAGCTGTCAGTTGGTGCAGTTCTAAACAAAGCGTCGTAGCGGGATCTACATGTCAAGCGGAATACATAGCTGCTTCAGAAGCAGCAAATGAAGGAGTCTGGATGAAGGAGTTCATATCCGATCTAGGTGTCATACCTAGTGCATCGGGTCCAATGAAAATCTTTTGTGACAATACTGGTGCAATTGCCTTGGCAAAGGAATCCAGATTTCACAAAAGGACCAAACACATCAAGAGACGCTTCAACTCCATCCGGGATCTAGTCCAGGTGGGAGACATAGAGATTTGCAAGATACATACGGATCTGAATGTTGCAGACCCGTTGACTAAGCCTCTTCCACGAGCAAAACATGATCAGCACCAAAGCTCCATGGGTGTTAGAATCATTACAGTGTAATCTAGATTATTGACTCTAGTGCAAGTGGGAGACTGAAGGAAATATGCCCTAGAGGCAATAATAAAG
Source organism: Triticum dicoccoides (assembly GCF_002162155.2). NCBI lineage: Eukaryota > Viridiplantae > Streptophyta > Magnoliopsida > Poales > Poaceae > Triticum > Triticum dicoccoides. Next base: position 646,126,832 of record NC_041383.1, on the reverse strand, counting down.
TTATTATTTATTTCCTTATAATCATGATAAATGTTTATTATTCATGCTAGAATTGTATTTACCGGAAACATAATACATGTGTGAATACATAGACAAACAAAGTGTCACTAGTATGCCTCTACTAGACTAGCTCGTTAATCAAAGATGGTTATGTTTCCTAACCATGAACAATGAGTTGTTATTTGATTAACGAGGTCACATCATTAGTAGAATGATCTGATTGACATGACCCATTCCATTAGCTTAGCACCCGATCGTTTAGTATGTTGCTATTGCTTTCTTCATGACTTATACATGTTCCTATGACTATGAGATTATGCAACTCCCGTTTACCGGAGGAACACTTTGGGTACTACCAAACGTCACAACGTAACTGGGTGATTATAAAGGAGTACTACAGGTGTCTCCAATGGTCCATGTTGGGTTGGCGTATTTCGAGATTAGGATTTGTCACTCCGATTGTCGGAGAGGTATCTCTGGGCCCTCTCGGTAATACACATCACATAAGCCTTGCAAGCATTACAACTAATATGTTAGTTGTGAGATGATGTATTACGGAACGAGTAAAGAGACTTGCCAGTAACGAGATTGAACTAGGTATTGGATACCGACGATCGAATCTCGGGCAAGTAACATACCGATGACAAAGGGAACAACGTATGTTGTTATGCGGTCTGACCGATAAAGATCTTCGTAGAATATGTAGGAGCCAATATGGGCATCCAGGTCCCGCTATTGGTTATTGACCGGAGACGTGTCTCGGTCATGTCTACATTGTTCTCGAACCCGTAGGGTCCGCACGCTTAAGGTTACGATGACAGTTATATTATGAGTTTATGCATTTTGATGTACCGAAGGTTGTTCGGAGTCCCGGATGTGATCACGGACATGACGAGGAGTCTCGAAATGGTCGAGACGTAAAGATTGATATATTGGAAGCCTATGTTTGGACATCGGAAGTGTTCCGGGTGAAATCGGGATTTTACCGGAATACCGGGAGGGTTACCGGAACCCCCCGGGAGCTATTTGGGCCATAGTGGGCCTTAGTGGAAAAGAGAAGGGGCTGCCCTAGTTGGGCTGCGCGCCCCCCCTTCCCCTAGTCCTATTAGGACTAGGAGAGGTGGCCGGCCCCCTCCTCCTCTTTTCCCCTCCGAGGAATCCTAGTTGGACTAGGATTGGAGGGGGAATCCTACTCCCAGAGGGAGTAGGACCCTCCTGCGCCTCCCCCCCTTGGCCGGCCAGCCTCCCCTCCTCTCCTCCTTTATATACGGAGGCAGGGGCACCTCTAAACACACAAGTTGACACAAGTTGATCCACGTGATCGATTCCTTAGCCGTGTGCGGTGCCCCCTGCCACCATATTCCTCGATAATACTGTAGCGGAGTTTAGGCGAAGCCCTGCTGCTGTAGTTCATCAAGATCGTCACCACGCCGTCGTGCTGACGAAACTCTTCCCCGACACTTTGCTGGATCGGAGTCCGGGGATCGTCATCGAGCTGAACGTGTGCTCGAACTCGGAGGTGCCGTAGTTTCGGTGCTTGATCGGTTGGATCGAGAAGACGTACGACTACTTCCTCTACATCGTGTCATCGCTTCCGCAGTCGGTCTGCGTTGGGTACGTAGACAATACTCTCCCCTCGTTGCTATGCATCACATGATCTTGCGTGTGCGTAGGAATTTTTTTGAAATTACTACGAAACCCAATAGCAACCACATATCACGCTTCCAAGTTAGAGCAAGCACCTGTAATGCTAGTGTAGGGGAAATGTTGTAATCAACTACAGAGCTACGTTCACTATCTTCATCTAGCATTTCTCTTTCTTGAGAATCATGTCGGGAGGCTGACGCTGCATTCTTTAAATTAGGAGTAGTCCCCTTGCCTGTCTACCTCGTCATAAGTGATTGATGAGGGATCCACAAGAACATTAGTTTGATGTAAGAACATGGTTAATACACAGATGTACTAGTATGTACCAAAAACAGAAAGGCATGTCATATTCAAAGGTATAATGTGTAAGCTAAGCAGATGCAATTTAACCAAATTGGAAGCAATACAAGCTAGACATCCGGCTGGAGTGGTGAACATGATCATCTAGGACCTGAGAGCCTGGTGGGAGGCGGGCTGCTTCGCCACCATCGCGGCTTTTTAGTTGGCTTCCAGGTGATGCCTGTGTTTGCTAGGCTTGTCACTGGCTCGGCCAGTGCCCTGACTAGCTATTTGTCTTCTGGTGCTCACGGGATGGTGGTTCATGTAAAAAATATCTTTCCTTATCTTAATAAAGACCTACTTCGGCCTTTCGAATACAAGCTAGACACCAACATGCAACCACATATGACACCGCAAAGTTAAAGCAAGCACCTGGGATGGTGGTTCATTGCGAGCGAGGTCATCAACTATAGAGCTACGTTTACTGTCTCCATCTGCTGACACTGCACCCTTTATAGCATTGTAACGTGTCTTGCCTACCCGTATACCAAGCTGGAGCGACTTCGCTCTTTTCTTTGCTGCTTCTCTTTCGGCGGGAGAGTCTGAAATACCCTTGCATAAAAACACAATAGTGAGAGTATGGGTGAAGTGTGTGCAGAACTAGTGCACTGTAAAAGTAGTAGATAGCAGGTGGCTTAAAAATAAATGATAGGAGACATATGATAGCTCTACAACATTGCATGGCAAACAAAATTAGATTCTACTCCGTATGATTTTGTAATATATGAGCACAGGAAATGCAGGTACTCCTCCAGCACACCACCACATGTGGACATATCTAAGATAACAGTCGACTGAAAATAAATAGGTCAGTCGATTTTTTTAATGAACCGTCCGATCTATAAGGAACGGGCAGATGGCCTTCGTCTACCTCCCGCCAGTCACTGTTGACGATCTTTCACGAACCGCCAGCGGCCACCGGCCCAGACCCATGCCTCCGTCGCCCCGCCCTCCCATCGACCTCACACCACCGCCGTGCTTGGCAGGGCCCCCAAGCCATCCCTTTAATCCCGGCTGACCTCCAGATTGAGCGCCAGTAGCTCTAGGCCGTAGACACCCCTAAGATAAACACCAAAGCGCTGCTTCCCCGGCGTAATAGTCGTACTAGCGCCTCTTACGCCGGGGAATGCTTCCGTTAATTGGGAATCAACTGGCCAGAAATTCAAATTCAGGGGGGCGACGGACCTCTAGCTTAGGTGAACTAGTATATGAGGAGAAACCTTGTGCATCGCGAGTTACTAGGAACATCTAGTATCAAGAAGAAGCAGTCAACTAGTGTATCCCGTGGGATGAATACCGTGCAAGCAGAGACGTAAGATTTGCACGAATAAGGGAAGAGGAGTACCTTCTTCGGTTGCCGGTGTGGTCACCTCCACATGTCGCACCGATCTTCTTGTTTTTACCGGGGAAACCGATGTTCTGGAGGGTGCAGGCTTGGACGAACCCATGGCCAAATTGTTGAATGTGTTTCCATGGCTGTATGTCGGCGGAGGGGAAGCAGATCCAAGGCGGCGAAGGACGATGTAGCAGGAATAGCTCCGGTGCGGTGGAGGGTGGCGAAGTTGGAGCGGCAGCGGTGAGGCGCAGGACTGCGTGGTTGAACTGGCTTGGGTACGGACGGCTCGGCCTCGTCTTCAACTACTAGCCGTGGAGGGCGTTGCGGTTGAGGTTGCGGTGGACGACGACGTCGGGGTATCGGCTCCGGCGAGATGGAGGAGGGTGGCGGTTGATGGGTGGGATGGGGTGGCGGACGGAGGATGATGGGGTTTCGCGGCTGGTGGAGAGGTAGTTTTGGCGCCCACGGAGTACGAATGGGGAATCGGACGGGTGGGGGGAACCATGTTTTGGTCTGGGACGCGCTTGTTTTTGGCTTTTTTGAATAGAAGATGGGACGCGCTCGTTTGAAATTTGGGTAAAGTACAAACTTTGCCCCCCCCCTCTTAAATTTTGGACCTACTGCGGGTTGGGGGTAGGATGGTAATCCCAGGTGTCCCAAATAGTGGGCGGGAGCGATTTCGGCCGCGCGCATGTGTGCTTAGGCGGCCATTGTGTATGAATGTTTTGATGGGGAACGTAGCATAAATTCAAAATTTTCCTACGTGTCACCAAGATCTATCTATGGAGAAACCAGCAACGAGGGGAAGGAGAGTGCATCTACATACCTTGTAGATCGCTAAGCGGAAGCGTTCAAGAGAACGGGGTTGAAGGAGTCATACTCGTCGTGATCCGAATCACCGGAGATCCTAGTGCCGAACGGACGGCACCTCCGCGTTCAACACACGTACAGCCCGGTGACGTCTCCCATGCCTTGATCCAGCAAGGAGAGAGGGAGAGGTTGAGGAAGACTCCATCCAGCAGCAGCACAACGGCGTGGTGGTGGTGGAGGAGCGTGGCAATCATGCAGGGCTTCGCCAAGCACCTGCGGGAGAGGAGGAGGTGTCACGGGAGGGAGGGAGGCGCCCGGGCTTCAGGTGCGGCTGCCCTCCCTCCCCTCCACTATATATAGGGGAAAGGGAGAGG
>NC_041383.1:646086974-646122059 GCF_002162155.2 Triticum dicoccoides | reverse complement strand
TCCAAGGAAGGGTGCGGCTAGGGAGGAGTCCATCCTCCCCAAGGCACCTAGGAGATGCCTTCCCCCTTTAGGACTCTCCCTTTCCCTTATCTCTTGGCGCATGGGCCTCTTGGGGCTGGTGCCCTTGGCCCATATAGGCCAAGGCGCACACCCCTACAGCCCATGTGGCCCCCGGGGCTGGTGGACCCCCGGACCCCTTTCGGCACTCCCGGTACAATACCGATAATGCCCGAAACTTTTCCGGTGACCAAAACAGGACTTCCCATATATAAATCTTTACCTCCGGACCATTCCGGAACTCCTCGTGACGTCCGGGATCTCATCCGGGACTCCGAACAACATTCGGTAACCACATACAAACTTCCTTTATAACCCTAGCGTCATCGAACCTTAAGTGTGTAGACCCTGCGGGTTCGGGAGACATATAGACATGACCGAGACGTTCTCCGACCAATAACCAACAGCGGGATCTGGATACCCATGTTGGCTCCCACATGTTCCACGATGATCTCATCGGATGAACCACGATGTCAAGGACTCGATCGATCCCGTATACAATTCCCTTTGTCAAATGATATTGTACTTGCCCGAGATTTGATCGTCGGTATACCGATACCTTGTTAAATCTTGTTACCGGCAAGTCTCTTTACTCGTTCCGTAACACATCATCCCGTGATCAACCCCTTGGTCACATTGTGCACATTATGATGATGTCCTACCGAGTGGGCCCAAAGATACCTCTTCGTTTACACGGAGTGACAAATCCCAGTCTCGATTCGTGCCAACCCAACAGACACTTTCGGAGATTCCTGTAGTGCACCTTTATAGCCACCCAGTTACGTTGTGACGTTTGGTACACCCAAAGCATTCCTACGGTATCCGGGAGTTGCACAATCTCATGGTCTAAGGAAATGATACTTGACATTAGAAAAGCTTTAGCATACGAACTACACAATCTTTGTGCCAGGCTTAGGATTGGGTCTTGTCCATCACATCATTCTCCTAATGATGTGATCCCGTTATCAATGACATCCAATGTCCATGGTTAGGAAACCGTAACCATCTATTGATCAACGAGCTAGTCAATAGAGGCTTGCTAGGGACATGGTGTTGTCTATGTATCCACACATGTATCTGAGTTTCCTTTCAATACAATTATAGCATGGATAATAAACGATTATCATGAACAAGGAAATATAATAATAATAACTAATTTATCATTGCCTCTAGGGCATATTTCCAACATGTTTTTTGGAGGCGGTTGCGTGGCGTCTAGATGAAGCTACAACCCTACCCCGGTTTAGACCTTTGGACGTCAGGCCGGTAGGTTTCATAGGTCAGAGTTATTAGAAAAGTAATTTCCTTGTACTACCAAACATTGGTCTCATGCGGTTTCGGGCGAGTAGAGGCTCTTTTAGCGCTTTGTTTGAAATGTTGAAACACAAGCATTCGCGTTCAGAGTACTCTTGAACTATGAGGATTGACCTAAATAGACAATGTTATATTTGACCTTGTATGTTTGAAAACCTCATTAAATTATCCGCTTCCTTTTGAATTTTGACACTTGAAAATCCTATAACTACGATTATTTTGAATGGAGGAGCTAAATTTGAATCTATTTTGTACACGACTACATATGCTATTATGTACAAAATCAGAGCAAAGATTGGTACCCCCATAGTTTAGGTATGGTTTACAAATGCCATGATATCAAATTCAAATAATTGAATGGACTTCATGTTGAATTCGATTTTTTTAAACCACCTTAGGTTGAATTCAAATGTATACTAGTTCATAGGTAGCTATTTATAAATGTCCATTGTGTAACTTTCGTATGTATAATGTGCTTTACACACACAACATGAACTATACTTACGTTTATATTTGATTGCTAAAGCGATGCATTGTCTGGAGTTCAAAATACTAACAATGTGGATCAATTGTGTCGAATAATAACATAGACATGCTCAAATTCGATAGAATCTAGATGTCTGATGGATCAATGACCGCTCCTTACGTGAATTGCAAATAGCATGATCCCATCCTAATATTTGGATACAATTTATATCTTTAATCAATGTGTAGAGCAGTCTTTTACGTGTAGTTTCACTCTTCATCGGTGGTCTCTCACACATGCTCACACACTCTCTCCCGAGGTGTCTTTCTTGCACACATTCTCTAGATATAACCCTCCCTCCCTCTCGTAACCATTTACAACTGTTTTCACTAACCTTTATCACAAGCACTCTTCCTCTCTCAAACATACACACACACAATCCTCATCGACCCTTTCTATATACATGGAACTGCCTACGTGTCTCATGTACGCACATTATCTTTATGCCTGTCTCTCACGCATTATCTCACACCTCTCTTCCTAATCGACGAGTATGATTCTAGCAGAGCATTCTGTAGGATGCCCCTTAAAGTTAGGTTGGATGAATAGTAATATCAGAGATAGAGGGGTTACCTTAGTCCGAGAACCTAGGGTTACAAATCCTAGCCGGCTTTGTCAGTGGACACAGAGTCCTTCACAATTCTGCTATCTTTGTCTTGTATGACTAGTAATCCATGGGTCTTCCTAAATGTGTCATGGGACGACCAATGTGGCGCAGGACGGAACCGAACAAAGGGCCTCACCTCGACCCACCGGACCTCACGCGGTGACACACCCTCTGCCCCCACGTCTCATTATATTCTCACACCCACACACACCAACACAAACACCACACACACCGAAAAATTCTCCTGGTGCCTCTATTCCCTCCCCCCTTGCATATACACACTCAAGGGAATGGAATCTCTTGTCGTGATGTCATATTCGTCTCTCTCTCTCTCTAGACCACCCTCATTTCTCGTGCTATCTCTCCCACCCCACCCCCGTCGGCCCCTCTATCCATCCCTCTCTCGAATACGTAATACACACACATACCTCTCTAGTCCCCGCCAAATGCATCAACTACACATTCACACATGTTACATCACGTACCCCATTGACCTAAAAAGCCCTCTCTTCACGTTTATTTCGCATACAACATTCCTTTTGAATAAAGTGTGGCCAAAAAATTGTTTTAGAGTTTCTACATATATACAACATTACAAAGTTATATGGAGGAGTATGAACGCTAATTTGCATTGCATTGTGCCCACAATGATATTTATTCCGCACTGTGAATTTGTATATTTTTATACTATATACAAGTTAGTCATAATAAAGAGAAACGAAGAACATCTCTCTCTCCATCGCATACCCCCCCTGTACGGCCCTTTCACGTATGCACACAAAACTATCTCCATGTCCTCTAAAAGTAAGCCCCCAGAAAATTCACGCGTGTTTCATCTTTTTCTCACGATATATGCAATGACGATCATTGTATTTGAAGTGAAAGCACGATACATACATTGGACTTCATAATCCGCTCATTACGGTCACCGTTTACGTTTAGTGGTTATTATACAGTCACGGGCTCACAGTACAACTTTGTATTTGCTCATGACATGACTAGTTGACCAGTTGAACGCTCCACGTGGCACCTAATCTAGTGTTGCATCACATTATCTCACTAACATCGTGCCCACCTGTCGACTTGTATCTACTCTACATGTACACTATTATAAAATACTTAAAATACACTCTTATAAAAAACAGAGTTGGTGATGATGGTGTGCCTACCATCCTGCAATATAGGCCGTTCGATTTATATCTGACGGATAGGAAAGAAACTATGGCAGTTTTGCAAAAAGGTACCCACACACCTCTCCCCATTTGCAAATAAGGCCTTCCCTCGTTCATCCTTTTCTCTCACGAGATAAACAAGTCATACAAATGCATCTTGATGTTACGTGCAATGCACAGGCATCTTGCTAGTAAGAATGAAAACAAACAACAACAAAATATTTTGACGGTGGTGTGAAGTCATGACCGCAGGCACAGGGGACAAGGTGGCCTTGTATTGGTATGTTGAGCCGTCTGTTTTAACACACAGGAGCTGGTATGGTGATTATACACACATGCACGCATGCACACGAACTCCATCCATGCAACACTCACACAAACACATGCACCCACGCACGCACGCAACACTCACACGTACACACGCAGCCACGCACGCACGCAACACTCACACGCACACACGCACGCATGCATGCACACACCCGTACACCACACGACCAACACACACTCTCACGCTCAAGTGCTCAACCTACGCGTGCATGCGCACACATCAGGCCCTGACAGACACATACACAACCAGGTGATTCCCGCGCACGGGTTGGAGCCTTGTCGCGCCTGCGTAAATTTGTGTTTATCTGACCTTTTCCCTATGCGAACTGACAGGTGGGACCCACAAGGAACATGGTCAATTTAACTAGTCAACATGGCTCCATGGAGACTATTTGGCCGGTCAACAGAGTGCAATCTGATGCTGAACTGTGAGCAAGTGACCGGATAATCACCGCAAAACGTATATAGTGACCGTAATCAGCTTATTCTGAAGTTCGGTGACCGTACTACGCTTTTCTCTCGGTAGGCCCTCCAAAACTACATCTCTACACGTTCTCGCATGTTACATCTAACAACTATGCAATACATCACTACTACTACACTCTAACACAATAAATCATATGTGTTTTTAGTTTTACTAGATATCATATTGTTACTTATAATTATTCAATTTGCATACATTAAAATTGCCTTTGAAATGTATGGCCAGTATCATCTACCGCGCGGGAAAAATCCCGCCCTTTCCTATTTAATCGGGTTTGTATCGATGGATCGTGCGAAACAGCAAAACTATAGTACTATATAGTACAAGTGACAGTTCACTGGGCCGTCGTGTCGTCTACTCCTCCGTCATAAGAGTGGAGCGCTCGCTTTCATAAATCTTCTAGTCCCTTTCGTCGACATGTGGGACATCAAGCTACCGGGTCCATGTGCCATACCGGAATACAGTGCAGAGCAGCTGGGGTGAAGCACCCCAGTCATGGCGCCGACGTAGTAATGAGCAATGAGGCGGCAAATCACAAAGCTGCACCTTTCCTGCAGTTAAGTTGGAGGGATGAAGTAATAATGCTAAAAAAAGAAGTTGGAGGGACGAAGCAACCATCATTTCACTCATTGCTGAATCCGCTTCTCCCTCATCTTCTTCAACTTAACCACGTGTTGCTTCTGCCATTGTTCTGCCTCATGTGGGACGCGAATCAGCTTGGTCGCTTCTCCCTCATCTTCTTCAACTTAACCACGTGTTGCTTCTGCCGTTGTTCTGCCTCATGTGGGACGCAGATCAGCTTGGTAAAGCACTGACACGTGGGACGGCATGTTAGCAAACCGCCAGGACAACGTCCTCCGAAAATAAGAAACCTCCCCCGCCATCTGCGCGGCCAAATCACATCCTTTTTACTAATCTTTGATTCTATAATTTTTTAGATCAATATAATTGAGATTTGTATAGATAGCACACAGGAGCAAAACCAAGTGGTACGGTTAAGGGCATCCACAATGTGTAGCCAAATGTGAAAATAGCTTTTGGCATCGTGGGAACCATTGTGGACGGCGTTGCCAAAGCCAAAAAGATGGAACCGAAGCTCCCTAATTGATTGATTGAAGGAATAGAAAAATGCAACGTCTCTCCTCTTTCTCCCATGCTTGGACGCATGTAGGAGTAGTACAGTATAGAGCACAGAGTCTACTCCCCTATCCCTTCTATCACAAATCACAAAGCAGTGAGGCGTCCAATCACAAAGCACGGACGAAGCAACTATCATTTCACTCTTCGCTGACTCCGCTTCTCCATCGTCTTCTTCGAGAAACCATCTCCCCGCACTAGTACTCCTAGTAGTAGTACTACTACCTTCGTCCGGGTTTATTGGTCCCCATTATATTCCGTGCCAAATTTTGATCATAGATTAAACTAACAAAATGTTTACGCATGTCGCCAAACATTATATTTTTGAAAACTATGTTCAAATACGAATCCAATGAGAAAAAATTTCTTGACATGCATTAACATTTTGTTTGTTAAATCTTTAGTCAAAATTTGACACAAACTACAAAGGGGACCTATAAACCAGGACGGAGGTAATAGTAGTAAAGGACTTCCTGGATGCAAATAAGGCGGTTGTCTCGGCTTGCAGGCGGCACTTGCGAACGACTTACCGTGGTCTCCCTCAATGGTGTTCTCCGTCGAACGCACTTCACCAAACCAGAAAAAAAAAGTCGTCGACGTCACCGCAATGGGCAAGGAATTCAAATATAGTTACTACCTCCATTTTTTTGTACACAAGGCCAGTATATCAAAATTACAATTTGCAAAGGGCCACTAACACTAATCGAAGCAAAATTGATGCGGTTACCAACCAAGGACATTAATATCCCCTGCATGCATGCGGAAGTGAGAAGGTTCGTTTGCATGGCGCTGCATTAATCAAGCGATGAGGAGTGAGATGGTTAGGTCTTTGGTCTTCCGAGAAAAAATACGCATTAATTGACACGTGAAACGATTGTATCAAAGGAAAACCCCGCCTTTCTTTTTTAACACTAGTACTCCTAGTACGTACTACCTCCGTCCTGGTTTATAGGTCCCTTTTATAGTTTGTGCCAAATTTTGACTAAAGATTTAACTAACAAGATGTTAATGCATGTCAAGAAAAATTATCTCATTGGATTCGTATTTGAACATAGTTTTGAAAAATATAATGTTTGGTGACATACATGAACATTTTCTTAGTTTAATCTATGGTCAAAATTTGGCACGAAATACAATGGGGACCAATAAACCCGGACAGAGGTAGTACGTACTTATCCTGTTTGGGTCTAGGCCTTGCATTGCCAAACTTCGCCACACTTTTTTGCCAAGCTTGCCTAAAGTTTTCAAAATTAGAAGGAGGTACACTTGCGCACGGCTGTCGCGGTCGCACCGCACCCTCCCACGGTCGCTCCTGCACACCGCGGTCGCACCGCACCCTCACACTTCGCTCCTGCACGCTGCAAACCCAACCAAGGGAACGCACCCTCACGGACATGTGTTGTCGCATGTGAACAAACCAAACTCAGCCATCCTATCGCTGACACATAATTTTCGTTCATAGAGTATGTTTATCCAACCGGAGTATCCGTACGGCCCGTGCGGTGGTCTGTTGGGGAAGAAGAAGAGGTGAGGAAGAATGAAAGAAGGGTTAGGAGACGTAGGATATTCATCCAACTGCCTGAAATGGTAGACTCAGGCGACTTGCATAACAAATAGTATATTTTTACACAGCAAAAGATCCATAATAATAAAAACAACAACATAAAGAAAAACTATCACTGCTAGCGGAAAGAGACGGCCTCGTCGTCTATGGCTACCGGCGCGAACCAGTCGTCGCTGCCAACGTGTGTCTCCGCACCGTGGTTGTCCTCGGCCTCCAGCTACTCGTTCAAGCGGAGCGTGCGGGCGCTCTGCACGGACGAGAGCACAGCCCGGTTCAAGTCGAGGACGTCCGGTTCAGCCTGCAGGAGGGCCTCGATGGCAGCGGCATCTGCGCGCTCCGCGTCGAGTCGAGCCTCCGCCGCCCGGTTCAAGTCCAGGACTTCCGATTCCGCCTACAGGAGGGCGTCGATGAGAGCGGCATCCGCGCGCTCCGTGTCGAGTCGAGCCTCTGCCGCCCGGTTCAAGTCCAGGACTTCCGGTTCCGCCCGCAGGAGGGCGTCGATGAGAGCGGCATCCGCGCCCTCTGCGTCGAGTCGAGCCTCTGCCGCCCGGTTCATGTCCAGGACGTCCGGTTCCGCCTGCAGGAGAGCCTCGATGGCAGCGGCATCCGCGCGCTCCGCCTCAAGTTGAGCCTCCGCCGCCCGGTTCACATCCACGACATCCGGTTCCGCCTGCAGGAGAGCCTCGATGGCAGCGGCATGCACGCGCTCCGCATCGAGTTGAGCCTCTGCCTCCCGGTCCTCCTTTAGTATCGCCATGTTGAACCGCTGGTCCGCCTGTACCATGGGGGACTCGGACGCCGGCACGAAGTCAACGTCCATTGTCTCATACCCATCGGGGGCCTTCTGCGCCGTGACCTCCGCAGTGAACATTGGATCGGATTCCTCCTCCTCGTAGCTTGGCTCCAGAGAACTTGAGGATTGGCCCGCTGCAAAGCAAGCTTGGGAACGGAGGTCTGTGGCACCGGCCGCCGCCGTGATTTCTGCGCGGCACTCCGACGTCAGCATCTTGTAGTAAGTGATCTTGCGGCGCATCATGGCTTTCCGGCGAACTAGGGGACGCTTGATGCGGGCTAGGGGATCGAAAGGTGGGGGAATGGGCTGGAGATTTGGTGTGCTTTTAGGGCAGTGGCTGGCGTAGGCCGAGCAGCGAAGGTTCTGGTGTGAATAGTGGTTCCGGTGACGACCGGTCAATCGGTTTTGACTGTACATCGCTCTTGCCGCGTTCGCGTTGCAGCCCGGCACGCTGGACCCTCCACGTCGCTCACCGAATGGAACACGCTTCGTCTTGCGTTTTCGCTTGCTTGTGGGACCGCAGTTGAGAGCAAACCGACGTCCCTCCCCTCCCCCGCCCGTGTCATTTATTATACCACTACTCCCTCTGTTTTATGCGGAGTAAATAAAAATAGAGGGAGTATACTACGGATGAGGATCCCCTGACGTGGCCGAACCCATTGAGTAACTGACATGCGGGGCCTAGCAAGCATGGGGTCCGCCAGTAAGTGACGAAAAGGTAGGGTAAGGCAGGGATACCTACGTCAGAGGATCCACTTCCACTATACTACTTCGACCAAATGTTAGAGTAATAATATATGACATGCAACTTACACAAATGTTAGAGTAATAATATATGACATGCAACTTACACAAAGTATACAGGGTCTAATGCATTTTTCGAGGCTAACTTTGACCAAATGTTAGAGTAATAATATATGACATGCAACTTACACAAAGCATATGGTCAATTTCGTATGTGAAAGGAGTTTCCAATGATATAATTTTCACATTATACATCTCATGCACTCCCTTCGTCTAGGTGTGTAAGTCATCTTACGAAAACCAAATAATCCCAAAACACGTAGGCACGGTGCATTAACTTATACCCCGTTTCTTGTTTCTTGACATATGAACCAATAAGAGATGAGGGTGTGCATGCTTTTAATGACCTGAGACTATCGAACATGACATGCAGTGGTTAGTTCATTGCATGCAATACTATTAATTAGCAAATAAACATTAATGTCTCTTGTTTTCCCCTCCTCCTTGGTCACGGTGCACAGCCTAAGATGACTTACTCACCTATGTGAAAGGAGTACTATTAATCTTGTCAATAGTCAAATTGGAAACCATCTCGAGTATAAATCTAGGAGTACGTACGAATCTAACAATATTGATTGGGCGTTGTTGAATGTTGATACCTTTTTATCATAGTAGAGATACTTTGACTACACATAAAACTTATATGTAAGGTAGAAAGGATAGGAGGGAGTATATTGTACGTTCAAAAACGAAACGAACATTGAGTACCCTTTATATATGATTTGCGGATGCTATGATCACCGGTTCAAAATTTTGAATCCGCCTTAGGTATCACGTGCCCCCACTTGTTCCCTCTCGATTTCATCTCGGGGTCCAGAGATCTATTGAAAGAGGACTAGGGTGGGTACATGCAAATGATACTCGGCGGAATGTTCAAATGAGGCATGCGAGAGGATGGACTCGACTGGAGGGCGACATGATCGATGGAGAAGAGGGTTGGAGAGGAATGAGAAATAAGCAAACGCCACATGATTACACTTGAACGGCTCAAATAAACAATAAGTTGTCTCGCTTGGCCTACATAGTGAAAGGCCTAATGCACAACGCGGAGCACTGATGCTCGAATATGGCCGGGAAAACAGGGAAACCGACATGTGGGGCACACCCGTCGGGACGATGTAGCGCAGACTAGTCCAATGGAGGAGCTAGCCCACGACCTCCTCGCCACCGACAACCGTTCATCTGGGTCTTTGGGGCTAACAACGGGGCACAGCTTCAGCACCGCCTCTGGACACAGCGACCGCGGTGAGCAACACGCTCATATCGTCGATAGACATGGTCGGTTTCAGTGTGCCGAGGGTGGCGTTTGTGCTGTGGCACGACCAACGGTATGTTTGGTTTGTGCCCAAGGTTGCCCCATCAAAGCATTGGGTAGCCAAAATTTTGGTTGAGGTATTGGTTGCCCATGATTTGGCCGACATTGGCAAGAAAAATGAACTAGAGTTGGCTAGAGTTCATTGGCATGCCAAAGAAATGGCAACCATCCAAACAAAGACCAATCTTTGGGTCATGACCAAAATTTTGGTAAGGTGCACTTTGGCCACAATCCAAACACACCCCAACACCCGGCTCGTAGCGGATGCACGGGGCGCCGCGACGCGTCCGTGGAGTGGTGTAGCGCGGCCAACTGCATCCTTTGGACCTGAGACCATGCCGGGTCGTCTTGCTTTTTCAATGACATGCGGGGATCGCATTTGAGCAAAGGGCATCTCCAACGTTGCCACGACCGCAGCTGACTATCCTAGCACACCAAAGCCATCGTCCCTCGCACCGTCACGCGGTGCGTTCCCAGCCAGCGCCAGCTGCCCGCATTCATGCCGTCCGTTTGTATGTCGTCGTTAAGAGGCTCGGTGCCCGAGGAACCAACTCTGGTGACTTAATGATGCACCCGGACCCTTGGCCTCACAGGAATGCGCTACTTAAAGCGGTAACACCCAGCTAACCTCCACACCATAGCACATCGTCCTCCTACCTGACACCACATCCGCCATGACTGCAAGTGCGAACGCTCTGCGGGAGAGCTTGTCTTCGGGGATGAAGCTCGAGGTCGCCACCCTCGCTCAAGTCGCCTCTCACGACGCAATAGCGGCGTAGCCGGATGCGAACGCGACCGCACAAGCGGTGGCCACGCTGGTGGCCGACGACGGGAGCACCATCAGCCACGCGTCCTACTTGCCACCGCCCAACGTCCGGCACCGCCGAGGTCGGGGACTCCTCCGAGGATGAGTAGGGCATGGGAGGCGGCAGGGCACGGTGTGCCAACTGGCTGGTCCTTATCCCGTGTTCTACTCTTCCTCGCCGGAGACCGCACCTTCACTTCACGGGTCTTGAACCCCGCCCCCGTACATAGAGATCGCAGATGGAGGATGCCGGTCGCCTCCGTAGAATAGGTTTAGGGTCGGGTTTCTTTTATTTTTCTGTCTTATAAAAGTTCGAAATGTAATGAAAATCTGTCGTGTTTGCATTAATCTCGGTCAGTGTATATGAACTTTCACAATAATATACATATTGTAGGAGTACTAGTGCACGGAAGATCAAGATATTGTGGGAGAAAAGGATGAACGAGGGAAATCCTTATCTGCAAATGTGGAGAGGAGTGTGGGTAAATTGTCATAGTTTCCTTCCTATCCGTTAGATATAGATCGGACGGCCTATATTGCAGGATCACAGGCACACCATCATCACCAACTCTGCTTTTTATTGAACCAAGACAAATCTAAAAACCCAACTAAGCCAACCTCCCAGCATATCGCGCGCGAAAAGACCCGGCCGCGCCGTTTTAGTCGGGATTACCGGATTACTAGTAGTAGTATCGATGGATCGCGCGAAGCAACATTTTTTTTTGAGGGGGCGAAGCACCTACTCCCTCCATTCCGATTTACTCGTCGTGGTTTTAGTTCAAATTTGAAATAAAACCACGACGAGTAAATTGGAATGGAGGGAGTAGTTTAAAAGGAAAAAAGGAGGTACACTCATAGCACTCCTGTCGCGGTCACATTGCACCCCACACACGTTCGGTCCTGCACACGGCTCACGTAAATGGAACGCGCTTCGGCTTGCCTCTTCACTGACACGTGGGACTGCACTTGGAGAAACTGACCATGCGCCAAACTCCCCCCGCCCACCGCGCAAAAATCCTCCCCCCCACAAACAAAAATTCCCCCCCAAATTCGATTCAACCACCCTCCGGCCAAATATTCCCCAAACCCCCCTCTCCCCCGTCCCCCTCCACTCCATTCGCTTCGCCAAATTCGCCCTCCCCGCTGCGCCGATACGTCAGCGCCGCAGTTCGTCGAGGGGACGCACGGCGATCCTCTCGCTCCCACAGTACGCTCTCGTAGACTGTCGTCCTCTAGTCGTGCCGCCACCTCTGGCTATGTTCTTGTGGAGGCGCGCAGCGGTCAGCGCTGCCACCGCTGGCGATGTTCGTGTGGAGACGCACGGCGGTCAGCTTCTCCCACGGTACGCGCATTCTAGACTGAGGCCCCGTTCATGTCGGTGTAGCGCTGAATGTTAGCTGATAGACGCTGTTAATCTCACTGTTTGCTGAAGTAGTTTACTGTCAATATGCTCTGCTTAAGAAGCTTCCTTGCCCTGTTCTGCACTCAATCTGCTTAGCTGAGATGGCATGCCAAGGCCGATTAGTTGCTAAAATATCCTGCCATATATTTATTGTGACGTAGATTGCCATGGTCTAGTAGCCAATCTGTTAGGTGAAATAGCTCTACACCATTTTATACTCGATCTTTGTTGCTGCGATGGCCTTCGATAGTTTGATGGTTGTGTGCTTGGGCTCATTGACTGCTGAAACAGCCTGCCATAATTTAGCACTCAAATCTGTTTGCTGAATTAGCTTTACATATATTCTGTTACTTAGATCTGCTCGTCCAAATATCTTGCCATAGCTTTAGAAATCGACCTAGGTATTTTTTTTTCTGGACTTCATAAAAAAGCATATATGTTTTTCCTGTAATGTCTAGTAGAAGAACTAATTTGTATGTCTAACAGATGGACATGACTTGGATAACTTCTGCTCGAAGATTCTCTACTGCATATGTCGAGGGGGTTGAAAACTTCATGAACTTTATCAGAGCTGAGTACGGTGGTCCGAAATCAGATGTGCTCTGCCCGTGTAGCAGTTGTATGAATTCAGTTACAAGACCCCAGTCAACTGTGCAAAAGCATCTACACTTGTATGGGATGTCGGTCACATATACTAGGTGGGTTCATCATGGTGAAGCTGTGAATGTCAATGTTATTGACTACGTGGAAGCATCAGATCGCCATCTTGATCTGCCTGATGCTCAGGTGGAAGAGGAGGAGGAGGTGGTGGTGGCGGATCCAGTGAGTTTGACCAACATTGAAACAATGTTGTGAAATGCTCGTGCATTCCGTGAACTTTCACCCGCAGAAGAAAAACGGTGGGCCCGCATGTTGGAACAATGCAACGTTGCTGTCACCCCAGGAAATAAGCTGTCAGTATTCTCAGCTATGGTCACCTTTCTTCAGGTGAAGACATCTGAGCAGATGACCAACAAATCATTCGATGCGATGTTGGCTGCTTTCCGCAAATCTTTCCCAGATGCGTCTGAGCTGCCACACACCTACAGTAAAATGAAGAATTTCCTTCGTCCAGTTGGAATTGGATATGATATGATCCATGTTTGTAAGAATGATTGTGTTCTGTTCCGGAAGGATTATGCCAACTTAAGTGAATGCCCCAAATGCAAATCATCAAGATGGAAAGATGGTGATGATGTGAAGAGGGTTCCTCATAATGTTCTGAGACATTTTCCAATTACACCAAGATTGCAGAGGTTGTTTCATGATGCTGAAACAAGAGAGGATGTACTATGGCATTCTAGGAACCAGGAGTACAGAGATCAGAATGTAATGAGCCATCCATCTCATGGTAGTGAGTGTAAAAGCTTCAATGATAAACACAAAGAGTTTGCTGCTGACCCGATAAACATTAGACTTGGCTTAGCTTCAGATGGATTTAACCCATTTGGCCACCAGAGCGCCACATATAGCATGTGGCCAGTGCTTGTTATCCCTTACAACATGCCTCCAAATGTCTGCACCAAAGAATCAAACTACATGATGGCCTTGCTCATCCCAGGTCCAAAAAGTCCTGGAAAGGATTTTGATTTGTTCATGGATCCTCTTGTGGAGGAACTTCAACAGCTATGGAAGGGTGTTCTCACTCGATACCTATATAGCAACCCACCAGCTGATTTCTTTCTACGTGCTGTTGTAATTTGGTGCATCCATGATTATCCGGCTTTGGGCACTATGTCAGGGCGAACGACACATGGTTACAATGCATGTGTTCGCTGTGACAGGAATCCGCTGTCATACGCAATACTTAGCAAGATCTGTTACATTGGACACCGCCGTTTCCTTGCCAAGGACAAGCCGCATCCTAGAAAATACCAAAGACATGTGTTCAATGCAAAGCATGAAAACCGTGATGCGCCAAACAGGCTCACCGCCGATGAGTTGCAAGTGGAATTAGAGAAGGTCAGGCATATTACACCAGGAAACCATCCTGGTAATGGTAGCGGGAAAAGGAAGCGTGGCACGGTAGAAGAGAGATTATTGTTTACCCGCAGGTCCACTTTGTGGGACTTGGAGTATTGGAAAGATTTGGATCTGTGGCATAATCTTGATGTGATGCACATCGAGAAAAATATATGTGACAGCATTATCGGCACACTTCTTAACATTGAAGGCAAGGCGAAAGAGACCTTAAAATCTAGGATTGATTTGACACACCTGGGTATCAGAAAGGATTTGCAGGTGCAAGATGAAGGTAAACCACGGGATATGGCACCAGCTGTGTACGTCTTGGACAAGGTAAAAATAAAAGAATTCTACAAGGTCCTGTCACATGTGAGATTCCCACATGGATTTGCTTCCAACCCTGAAAGGAGAGTCAGTGCAGATGGAAACAAGGTACAAGGGTTGAAAACTCATGACTGCCACGTCCTACTTCAAAGGGTTTTACCTATTATCCTTAGAGGATTGGGCCGCCTTGACTTATACAGAGCAGTTGCAGAGTTGGGACAATTCTGCAGGGAACTCTGCAGTAGAAATATCAGGGTAGATGCTTTGGAGCGTCTTAGAGACAAGATACCAACTATCCTATGCGACCTTGAGAAGATATATCCTCCAGCCTTCTTTGATGTGGTGGTGCATTTGGTTGTTCATCTACCTGATGAGGCACTACTTAGAGGTTCAGTACAGTATGGCTGGATGTACCCTATTGAAAGGCGGCTAGGCACTTTGAAGGGCTATGTTAGGAATAGAGCTAGAACCGAGGGTTCCATTGCAGAGGCCTACATTGCTACAGAAGCGTTGACATTCTGCTCAAAATACATTGAAACAGCTGATCAGCTTAGCAAAGAGGTGGGTGAAGACAATCCCGGGCTCAATGTTTTCGATTATTCTGTTCGAGTTACAGGGAAGAGTCGACAAGAGGACAGACCTAAAGATTTGGACAAAATGGTTTGGTATGTGTTGAATAACTGTCCTGAGATACTACCTTATATCAAGTAAGTGCAGTACTGTAGCTTATACATCGTAATCTACTAAACTTGCAGCACATTCTTATATATTTAGATGTTTGACACGATCACTATGTTGTGTAGCATGTACAAAGAGGAGTTACTGCCGCAAAATCCAAGAAACATTGACAAACTGGTTATGACAGGATTTGCGAAATGGTTCAAGAACCATGTAAGCTTTTGAAGTGCACTGTCAGTTTTTTTAATATATTGAGTACATAAGATGATCAGCTTGTCTATTTTCTAACCATAGGTTAAGAAGATGCGGGAGGATGGGCAGGCAGTTGATGATGCCCTTTACTCACTAGCAATGGGTCCTGATACTCGGGTAAGACATTATGAATCTTGCATTGTTGGAGATGTGCGCTACAACACCCTTGCACGAGACGAAGGCAGGAAGGCACAAAACAGTGCCATCATGAGCACGGATAGGTATGACAAAGAGACAACTGAAATGTATGCTAACATAACAGACATTGTTCAGTTGCAGTATATCTCCAGTTTCGAGGATCATCGGTGTGTGGTTCTGTTGTGCTGTCATTGGTATAACCTGTTTTCCAGGATCGCAAAACCCAGAGCTGATGATTATTTCAAATCCATCAATGTCAAGGCGGCGTACCAGACCAACGAGCCTTTTATTTTGGAAAATCAAGCAACATAGGTATTTTTCTTGGAAGACACATTTGCACGTAGCGATGACTGGAGAGTATTGCAAAGGTTTGAGCAGAGGAATTTGTTTAATGAAGTTGCACAACAAGATGATGCTTACACTGCTCCTGATGTACAAGATAACACAAATGTTCCTAATATCTTTGAGAACCATCACGTCAATGACGCCGGCGAAAAGATTGCCTGTCGTGCTGTAGACATACAAGAGTTGATCAAGAAGAAGCCAACGTTCGAGGATGTTGAGGACGAAGAAGAAGATGACACCATGGGGAATTACGATTCAGACTGATACACATGGTGAAGATGTTGACGTTGCTGCTGCGGATGATGATTACATTGCTTTTTTCGTATTTTCCTGTCAGAAGACGTTTTTTTATCTACTATGTGAAATTGTGTTTGCTATGACAACTGAAACCTGATGAACATGTTGTTTAGTATTTTGCTATGAGAACATCACTTGTTATGTATGCTGATTTGTGTTTGATGATTGTATGACAACTAAAACATGATGACATTGTTGTTTAGTTGTACTCATATTTGGTTGTGAAACTTGAATTTGATGACATAGTTTGTTGTTGGACTGCAATTTGCTCGACGTCTTCGAATGAGAACAAAGCTGACCCGGCAGGGCCTCTGCTATCTATTTATTTATATGAGCAAAAGGGGATACCCCCTGATTTCCGTTAATAGAAATCATTAGATGTTCACAACACTACACCCAGCCTGCTACACAGGTTTCATTCATTACTAGTTTTAGCAAAGTGCCCATGTCGTAGCCACTGAATACATCACGAGTGCTACATACATTGCAAATAAAGAGACAATCATCCTACAGAGCACATTGATTTTTTCCCATTATCTTCACAAGCTCTTTCATCTCCTCATTGTTGTCAAGGCTGTTCAGCAGCTGTTCCTTGGCCATGATCAGAGGAACTACGTCTTTAACCTTATGCTCTGCATCTTCCTCTTCTGTCGTTCCTTCAGTTACTTGTCCAACACCTCAACCTGCTGGTATTGGGATTCCTCGGCTAACCAAATAATCAGCATAGTTGCATTCCCCCACATCAGCAACTTCCCAGAAATACAAATCACACGAATCTTCCCTTTTTTGCATGAATCAAATTGGAAGATCATCAACCAAACTATTAGAAAAATAGCAACTGAAAGCAGCAGAAGAATACTTAAACATATTATTACCCCATGATTCGGGCATTTGTAGAAGACTCGGCCAGGGTTGCGGATTGTGGTTGAGACGCGATGGATGACTCTGCGTGATTTGCAGCAGTGGCACCACACCAACGACAGCGGGTTGTGCTGAGCAATCGGCTGCGGTGCGCATGCCGGCGGGGGTGTGATGAGACCCACAGGCGATGGTACGGGTGGCGACTTGGCGCATATCTGGTTGTTGCCTACTGAAGAGCAGGTGGACGAGCAGCCAGCGGGCATGGTTGCTGCGGCCAGAGCTTCTGATGCTAGGCAGAGTAAGTAGAGAAGAGGAGAAGCAAACGTTGGATATGTCAGTTTCATTACTTGCAGAGTAGCATAGCACCATATATAGTCATAGTCTAGGTTTGGATTCGAACCAGCTATAGGAGCATGTCTTTCTTTTTTCTAAAAGCCGGCAACGTCTCTTTACTGGTACACTAGCTTGTTCTGTACGCCTTCCCAAGTCTTTGATTTTCTTTCCTTTTTTTGTGAGGAAGGAAGGAGGACAAAATTGAGAGTTCCTCGGACTCGAACCCAAGACCTCTCGGTTGAAAACCAAGGGTGCTAGTCACTTATGTGGCGAACGTTCCCTATGAGGAGGACGGCAGACGAACGCATTTTCCTCACAGTTTTCTTCCTATATATAAAAAAGTATGCTACTTGGTGTCCGCTTAGTCAAAAAATGATTGTGCCAACCTTGACCGTTCGATTGACATTCAACGTCTATCGCGTTTCTTCAGTCTCTTCTCCCTCAAGCCGCCAAAGCCAAACCAGCGATGGCGGGACCGCCTGCTCCCGCCTCCCACGGATGGATGTGATCTTCCCTGGCTCCTGTTCATTCCTGTCCGAGGCCTCACCATCGTCCTCTGCACTCGCCACGGCGCCGCCCTCCGGTGTTGTCAACATGGTCAACAACCGAGATGAATAAGGAGATGACTGTACATGGTGAGGATGATAGTAGGGACCCAGCAGCGCGCGCAGTAATTTTGTTTTTTCAGGACGGAGAAGGGTATCAACTGGGTTGTGCGGGACCCGTGGCCCGTCTAGCCTAGGCTTTTATTTCATACGTTTAGCACATGACCAGCCCAGTTTGTTTTTTCCTTTCTGAAAAATGGCTAGCCAGCTATTTTGTTTTTTGCAGAATAACCAACATAGGCCTACTTGCTTTTCTACGCCCTGCTGGGCCGGAAATCTTTCAAGACGAGGAGGGATGCATTTTGCCCAAAAAATGGGCTATAAGTAATAAGAAATGGGCTATAAGTAATAATAAATGGGCTATAAGTAATAATAAATGGGCTGTAAAATGAAAAAAATACAACAAACAGGCAATTAGTTCCCAAATACTGTTTTCTTTTGAATTTTGATATTTTAAATTTCATTGTTTTTGTGCGGGTAAAATTTCATTGAATTTAAATTAAGGTATATTTAGATTTAAAATTAATTTGAATCCGGCTAGAAATTTCGGGCAGTATGCTGTTTGGGACAGATTTGGAGGCTAACTTATGGGTCTACTAGGTTGACGTGTACTTTGGCTTTGTCAACTTAGTCCACAAACGATTCTAGCAGCAGTGACCGTTGGATGTTAATCCAACGGCCGTGCTGCTTCTTCAATATCTGATCTTCTTGCTCCATCTGCCCAAACCAGCTTCGGTGGGACTGCCTGCTCCCGCCTCCCGTGGCCGGATGTGCTGCTGCACAGGCCGCACCGCCCCACCCTACTTCATTGCTGGCCAGGCCATTCCTCTACTCACCCACACCTCCTGTTATTTTCCGGCGACGGCAGCCGGACTAGTAAACCCTCGTACTCCCCACCGCATGGGCAACCATTGTCGAGTCTTCCCCGGCTCCGTGTCGTTCCCTTCCTAGGCCTCGCCGTCGTCCACCGCCATGGTGCTCTCGACGCGGCCTGGTCAACGAGGTCAACGAACGATATCCATCGGCTGTGGACTGTACGCGCAAAATAATGATTCCTCCACCTGACAGCTGGGACCCACCGAAAGGGCCTCTATATTTCGCGAAAAAAACATTCCCCCACTGACATGTCGGACCCACCAGCTATATCTTCGCACGCAAGGAAGTGCCTCCTTATTACGCACAAAAAAATGAATACCCACCCTGCTAGATGGGACCCACCATAGTGGGAGGATGACTTGTGGGCCAACTAAGTTGACGGGGACTGTCGTGGAATTGTCACGTCAGATGTCCTCGTGAAAGGACTTAGTTGTGGAGCCATCGCAACTAGGAAGCTTGAAGGGGTTAAATCGGGACAAAGGACACGAGAGGGTTTATACTAGTTCGGCCCCTTACGGTGAAGGTAAGGCCTACGTCTAGTTGGGTTGGTATTGATGTTTCGATGACCAGGGAGCGAGATACGCTATGCCTGGTTCTCGATGAGTTGTTTCTTGCCCTAAGTCACCAGCGGGTCGTCCCCTTATATACACGGGTGGACGCCCTACGGCTTACAGAGTCCCGGCTGGCTTATAAACAATGTCCGGCTCGGTGACTAGTTAAGTCTACCTTATGATACAAGTAATATTATTACCACGGTTTACTACAACGGGCCTTAAGTCGCTAGTGGGCCTTAAGCCCTTCTTGAAGCGCTATCTTCATGCTTGGCCTTGGGCTTCTCTCTGATGAGTCTCTTTGCGTAACCCGGCCCCTCCTGGGCGGCTTACACAAATAGCTATATTCCCAACATTAGGCCCCAGATTGATTTGAACCTGTTCATGTCAATCTAAAAAATATTTTTAAAGAATTAAATCTTCAGCCTTCTTGACTATACAAAGGGTTTTTGTTAACCCGCCATGACGTCATCTTCTGGATCCGTCTTAACCTGGCGTGACATCATTCTTCCTGTAATTCATTTTCTATTCCGTCGAATCTTTCAACGGATCTTTGACTTTACTGACCATCCTGAGAATCGAGGCGCCAGAGCCGCTGGATAATAAATGTTATCTCCTTGTTTTTTGCACCCTCTTGGTCCATCTTCTCTTATAAATAGGGCGACCTAGGTCTTGCCCCCAGTCATCTTCTTCCTCTCCTCTCTGCCACTCGAGCTCCACCGCTGTTGCCATCGACTCCCTCGTCTTCATCGACTCAGGCCGCTGCATCGACCTGTCCTTGACCAGAGATTGACGGCAAACCTCCGCAGCTTCTCCTCATTTGTCAGTTCTTCTTCCTTGCTCCTCAGATCCGCATTAGGACCTTCGAGTTCTTCGGTGTTCTTCGTTGCTCATTAGGAACCCCTCGTAGATTTGCTCACTACCATCCTTTTGATCTCAAAAAGGCAGAAACCTAATGCGGTAGCTGTTTCGCACCCACCTTGATTGCTAGTAGATCCCTTGGTGTCGCACAGAAGCCTTGTTAGAGCCCTTGAACTTCATTTGTGCCAGTTCTAGGTCTAGAAGATTTTCTTTTTAGAACAGTTGTTTGATCCAAAATGATAACAGCAACTTGTAAAACCTGTTTGTTTCACCCGGAAGTAAAAAACTGCCTCTGTCAAATATGTTTAACTGCTCTTTGACACCTGTAGTGGCTTAATATTTATTGCACAATCACCCTTATGTCATTAGGCCCCTTTATTTAAGCCGCCACTTTGAATAATTTTAAATATTTCTCCTGGGTTAAAGTTGAACCGGAGCTTTTTATTGTGTCATAGGCCACTGTCGTCATGGCTCCTAAGGCGGCCAAAGCCCCTATGACTTGCAATTGGGTTCCATCCACAGTTACAAAAAGCAAACTTGCCGAGTTTGTGAAGTCCAGCCATCTGCCAAAGAGGGAGGTTATGTCTTATCGTGTCCCTAACCCGTCTGAGGAAATACCTCAACCCAAATATGGGGAGGTAGTAGTCTTTACGGATCACATGAGCCATGGATTTGCTCCTCCCGGTTCAAAATTCTTCAGGGAGGTTTTGAATTTCTTTGATCTTAGACCTCAAGACATCGGACCCAACTCCGTGTCAAATATTTGCAATTTCCAAGTCTTCTGCGAGGTGTACCTGGGAGAAGAGCCAAGTCTGCTATTGTTCAGGGAACTTTCCTACATGAACCGACAAAATGAACGTGCCAACGGGCCGAGTCTTGAGCTTGGCGGCATCTCAATCCAGCGACGGAGAGATTGCCTTTTTCCTTATGCTGAGCTGCCGAGTCACCCAAAGTCTTGGAACCAGACATGGTTCTACTGTCAAGATACATCACCGGCTGATAAGAAGCCGCTGCCCGGCTTTCGCGCCCTGCGCCTCGAATCTAACCATCCGTTGGCAGATAAGTTATCCGTTGTTGAGTGCCTGCCCCTCAACCCCACCATCAGGAAGATCAAAGCTCTTCTAGGGAACAGGTTAAACGGCATCGATCTGGTTCGAGTCTGGGTCACCTGGCGGATACTTCCATTAAGCCGCTGCTCCGGCTTAATGTGCACCTACACAGGCGAGAAGGATGACCCAATGCGTCAGAGTCCTGATGATCTACCAGATGATGTTATAAATGCTACAGTCCAATCTCTGTTAAAGGAGGGTACTGTGACCAATAATGCCTTCGGCTTACTGCCCTTCTGCAAGAAGAACCCGGCCCCTGCGGTAAGTTATCAATCTTCAAAAATATTCTTTAACATGTTATGCCTTCTTGTATTTATGATTCCTTATCTTTTTCCACAGGCCGATGACAATTTCTGGAAGGTCAAGTATGACCACGAGGCCGCCAAACAAGCCAGGGCAGCCAAGAAAACTGAAAGAAAAACTGCCAAGACGGGAACCTCAAGGAAGGAGAAACCCAGCGCTTCTGACTTGCTCTAACTGGATGATACTTCTTCGGATGATGAAGAGGTAATTCTTTAATTTTCTTAACTCCCCTGTTACTATTTTACTGACATTCTATCCTTTCAGGAGGATACGGGGAACAGTCAAGCAGTTGAAGAAGAGGTAATTATAATCTCTTCCGGCTCAGAGCCTTTGCCAACAGAAAAACTCCGAAGGGTGACCCGGAAAGTAAGATTTTCACATCCTCTAGCTTACCAAGATCCTCAATTTCTTTTGAAGCAACAACAGCTTGAGAACCGGAGGCAAACTCGGGCCACCCAAGACGCCGAACTCTCCTCCGGCTTACCTGATGTAACCAGGAAGCGTCGAACCGAGGTTACCTCCAATTTACATTCTGCTTTTCCTTTGGCGGGTCTAATTCGCCAACCTCTCAATTCATCTGACTCCAATTATCAGGATGCTTCTCCGTCTTCCGACAAGTCGATGCAATCAAACATGCCAGTTTTTAAAACAGCTCCCGGGTAATGCAACCTTTCTTACTTTAAGTCTTTCCATACTTATATGTTGATACTCATCCTTCCACTTTGATTGACAGCCTGCAAGTGAAGCCTAGCAAGAGGGCAAAGAAGAATAAGCCGTCCCAAGACCCGGTGGTCCCTGAACGGGCCATTGACTCATCTGTTCCCGACGGCTCCACTCATCAGCCACCGCCTGAACCGGCTTTTGATATTCCGGTGTCAACCTCTGACCCGCCTGCAGAAGACGTTGTCCACAATTCTGATAACCCGGAAATTCCTAGCCCGGTCAAGATGACTGATCCGGAAGTTGAGTTTCTGAAAAGCCAATATGTTGCGCCGGACCAGCCTACTGTTCTTGCTCAATGCACTGCCAAGGAGGAATTTGCTCAACATCGGAAAGCCAAACAGGACATCACTGATTATACTCACCTAAGCATTGGTGATATAGTCTCGGGCTATCTGAACCAAGTGCACAATAGCCGTGACCTAGAAATTGACATGGTGAAGCAAATACAGCATAAATCTGAGGTATAACTTTAGCTTTTCCTGAACCTTACTTACTGTCCCAGCCCCCAAGTCTATTGCTTATGAATGAATATGTTATAGACTTAGAAATCTACTTACTGTTAGTATGTCCGGTTTAAAGTAAATACATTTAATCCGGTGATAGCATGAAACTTTGAATTGACACATTAGTCCCCAAGTGTCAAGTATCTTTACTTGTAAAATGCTTGAGACTTTAGTATATATGGCTTGGCAAATAAGTTAAAAAATTCTTTGAGCATACATTAGCCCCCAAGTGCCAAATATCTTTACTTGTAAAGTGTTTGGGACTTGACTGTTACCTTATCATGATCCTTACCATAATTTCGTGCCAATACAGGCTACCATAAGTCAATTTAAATCGGAGATTGCTGATCTGAAGAGCCAACTGAAACTTCAAGAGCTTGAAACTCAAAAAACAAACTCCAAGTTTGAATTCAGCATCTCTGAATAAGAGACATTGAAGAAAAATTTTGAGTCGGAGAAAAACGCTTGGGTTGATGAGAGGGCTTCATTAGTGACTCGGACCAAAACGGCAGAAGCATCTCTTGCAGAGGCAACAACCGAACTGTCCGACTTAAAGAGACAGATATCCCAAATGGTCTCAGCCATCTTCGGTAAGTCCCTCCAAAAAACCTTAAACATTGTAATCTTCCAAGGACTTATTGTGATGATTATCTCCGACTTATTGTTATGCTTGTGACCATACAGGCCCCAGGAGCACTAACCTCAAGCAAAACACGCTAATCAAGCTCAAGGCGGTTTACACCCTTGTGGAGCAGCTATACACCGGGTCACAATGTGCCTTGGCCGTTGTAGCTTTATCAACTCCACATCCTCGCCTGCTGCAAGACGTATTGAAGAGCTCGCTTTTCTTCCTCAGCGGATCCAAGATCTAAGGCGAGCGTCCTCAAGAGCCGGAGCCGTAGCCGCATTGAGTCGGGCTAAAGCATGGCTCCCAGAACTAGACCCGGCCGACCTTGCCCTTGGATACCCAAGTCTGAAGGAGGATGGTACTGCCTTTGATGACCATGACTTCAACGCCTGTGTCAAAGCCATACGTCCCGTGGCGACCCTTATTGGAAACGACACAGATCTTAGCAAGTATGCACCGGCTTATGACAGTGAAAACCGGAGAATCCCAAACGCTCCATATGATTAAATCAGCCTGACCCCTCCAACGCGTAAGCATACCTTTGCCCCTGAAGTGGACCCGACCGGTTTAATAGATGATGAGGCTGAATTTGAAGCCTTAAGCGGCATTGACTGGGCCTCGTCCACCTTCCAGGACAAAGCAACCGACGGAGAGGCGGAGAAGGATAACCCGGAGCCATCAAGCCCGCCAAAGGAGTGAGCTGCCAGGCGTCTTACCTTTTGCCCAAATGATGCTTCACTTATTCAGACTCGGGGAGTCTTGTAAAAACTTCTCAATGTTTGCCATGCCTTCGTGCATGTTTATAGCGCTTAACGATTTCGTAAGCCATCATTATCCTATATTTCCCAGCTTATGTTGATCGTTTGCCCCCTTGAAGTTAAATTTTCCTACCTTACTCTGCACATAAAGCAAACAAAACTTTCTTGGGAGGTTTACTGCTCCAGGGGTTTATAAAGTATTGATGACCCGGAACATATTACAAAAAACATGTACAGACCGATTTATGATTACTTATAATCACAATAGCATACCTGCGAACCCTTTGGCAACCTTCTCGGCTCATAGGATGCCTCATCTGGTACTGTGTAGAGCTTGGGGTAAGCAATATTAAACTGGAAGAGAAATAAAAACCATCTCCTCAAGAAGGTTTTAAAAAAGTAAAAGTAACTATAGTCATCAGTAATGTTCACAGGCTCCTGATTCGAATACGATCAGAGAACCGTCCCAAAGGGGTTAAGCTAAGATTCGGATACGATCATATAGCCCCCAGTGGCTTTGGTGATGCCGATCAAGTGGGTATCGACAGCTATGTTCTCTTTGGTTCGAATACGACCTATGTTTGAACAGGAAGGCCCCAAGTGACCATAAAAGTTGTTTAATGACGCTGATTCAAATACGATCCACGTCAGACCCAAAGGGGTTAAGCTGTGATTCAAATATGATCAAGAAGCCCCCAAGTAGGTTTGGCAGTATGCCGATCAAGTGGGTATCAACAGCTATGTTCTCTTTGGTTCGAATACGACCTATGTTTGAACAGGAAGCCCCCAAGTGACCACAGCTAGATTCAGATATGATCATAAGCCGGACCAAAGGGAAAGCCGGAGTCAGATATGATCCGGTCCCTGTTGGTAGTTTCCATCACCTGACAAAGAAGACATAAAAACATTCGAGGGAAAAAAGGACAAAGGTCCTGCTTTATTGCTTTATATAATATATACATCGTCAAAAATATATACATCTAAAGAGCCGGTGGCTCAAGTATAATAAGGCCGAAGATGGGCAATATTCCACGGCTGGCGGGTCTCCTCCTCCGACTTATGTGAGTCTTTGTGCTCGCGAACATCAATGAGGTAATATGACCTGTTGTTTAGATTCTTGCTGACCACAAAGGGTCCTTCCCATGGTGGCGATAGCTTGTGCATGTCAGATTGATCTTGGATGAGCCGGAGTACCAAGTCGCCTTCCTGAAAGGTTCTACTCCTAACCCGGCGGCTGTGATAGCAGCGCAGGTCTTGCTGGTAAATCGCCGAGCGGGCTATGGCCAAATCTCGCTCCTCATCCAACAAGTCAAGTGCATCCTGACGAGCCTTTTCGTTATCCGCCTCAACGTAAGCCACCACACGGGGCGAGTCATGTCGTATGTCACTTGGCAGGACCGCCTCTGCTCCATAGACCATGAAGAATGGTGTGTATCCTGTAGATCTGTTAGGCGTAGTGTTGATGCTCCATAACACGGAGGGTAACTCCTCCACCCAACAACCCGGAGTCCGTTTTAAAGGGACAAAGAGCCGGGGCTTGATACCCTTCGGGATCTCCTGATTAGCTCTTTCTGCTTGACCATTAGATTGAGGAAGAGCAACAGACGAAACATGAAGCCGGATATGTTCTCTTTGACAGAACTCTTCCATGGCACCTTTAGAGAGATTAGTGCCATTGTCAGTTATGATGATATGTGGGAAGCCAAAACGAAAAATCACCTTTTTCATGAACTGAACCGCCGTGGCTGCGTCACACTTACTGACCGGTTCTGCCTCAACCCACTTGGTAAACTTGTCCACTGCCACCAGCAAGATGTGTCTTTTTATCCTTAGACCTTTTGAAAGTTCCAACCATGTCAAACCCCCAGACCACAAACGGCCAAGTGATTGGGATCATCCTCAATTCTTGAGCCGGCACATGAGCTCGTCGTGAGAACTTTTGACAACCATCACATTTGCTGACCAAATCCTCCGCATCAGCATGAGCCGTCAGCCAATAGAAACCATGACGGAAAGCCTTGGCTACGAGAGATTTTGACCCGGCATGATGGCCACAATCCCCTTCATGGATCTCATGGAGTATTTCTTGGCCTTCTGTAGGCGACACACAACGTTGAAACGCCCCAGTGACACTTAGATGGTGTAACTCGCCGTTAACAATCGTCATGGACTTGGAACGCCTGATAATTTGTCTTGCCAAGGTCTCATCCTCAGGTAATTCACCCCGGGTCATGTAAGCCAAATAAGGCACTGTCCAATCCGGGATGACATGAAGAGCCGCCACCAGTTGTGCCTCCAGATCTGGTATCGCTAGTTCTTCCTCGGTAGGCACCTTGAGAGAAGGGTTATGCAAAACATCAAGAAAGCTGTTAGGTGGCACCGGCTTACGTTGAGATCCGAGCCGGCTTAAAGCATCAGCTGCCTCGTTCTTCCTTCGATCAATATGCTCCACTTGATAACCCTTGAAATGTCCAGCCACAAACATCTACTTCACGTCGATAAGCCGCCATGAGAGGATCCTTGGAATCCCACTTGCCCGACACCTGCTGAGCGACGAGATCTAAGTCGCCCAGGCATCTTACCCAGCTTAAGCTCATCTCCTTGGCCATCCGAAGACCATGAAGTAAGGCCTCGTACTCAGCTACATTGTTAGTACAAGGGAACATAAGCCGGAGGACATAACAAAATTTGTCACCTCGAGGGGAAGTTAAGACCACTCCAGCCCCCGAGCCTTCTAGCTGCCTGGACCCATCGAAGTGGATAGTCCAATATGTGTTATCTGGCTTCTCCTCAGGTGCCTGCAACTCTGTCCAATCATTGATAAAGTCGACCAAGGCCTGAGACTTAATAGCAGTCCGAGGCATATACTTCAAACCATGAGGTCCAAGCTCAATAGTCCACTTGGCGACTCGTCCTGTGGCCTCCCTATTCTGGATGATGTCTCCCAAAGGGGCAGAACTTACCACAGTTATAGGATGACTTTGAAAGTACTGCTTTAACTTCCGGTTGGCCATAAACACTCCGTAAACAAGTTTTTGCCAATGTGGATATCTTTGCTTAGACTCAATGAGTACCTCACTGACATAATAAACCGACTGCTGAACCGGATACTCCTTGCCAGCCTCCTTACGCTCCACCACAATGGCCACACTGATGGCTCATGAATTGGCAGCCACATATAACAACAAAGACTCTTTATCAATTGGAGCCGCGAGAACCGGCGGTTCAGACAATTGTCTTTTCAAGTTCTCAAAAGCAGCATCAGCGGCATCGCTCCAGACAAAAGTGTCTTCCTTCTTCATCATTTGATACAGTGGTAGGGCCTTCTCACCTAACCGGCTTATGAACCGGCTTAAAGCGGCGACGCGACCCGCCAATCGCTGAACATCATTGATGCACGCCGGTTTAGCCAGAGAGGTAATTGCCTGAATCTTCTCCGGGTTAGCTTCAATGCCTCTGTTTGATACCAGAAAACCCAAAAGCTTGCCTGCAGGCACACCAAATACACACTTGTCCGGGTTAAGCATCATCTTGTAAACCCGGAGATTATCAAAGGTCTCTTTCAAATCTGATATCAAGGTTTCCTTTTCCCTGGACTTCACCACAATGTCATCCACATAAGCATGAACATTACGCCCAATTTGATCGTGCAAACAGTTCTGCACACACCGCTGATAAGTCGTCTGGGCACTTTTGAGTCCAAATGGCATAGACACATAGCAGAAGGCTCCAAACGGAGTGATGAAATCCGTCTTCTCCTGGTCCTTAACTGCCATTTTGATCTGATGATAACCTGAGTAAGCATCCAAAAAACTCAAACGTTCACAACCCGCCGTAGCATCAATAATCTGATCAATACGGGGGAGGGCAAAGGGATCAGCTGGACAAGCTTTGTTTAAATCCGTGTCATCCACACACATCCGCCAAGTGCCGTTCTTCTTGAGGACAAGCACCGGGTTAGCCAACCACTCTGGGTGAAAAACTTCCACAATAAACCCGGCCGCTAAGAGCCGGGCCACCTCTTCCCCAATAGCCTTCCGTCTCTCCTCGTTGAACCGTCGGAGAAACTGCCTGACCGGCTTATACTTCGGATCAATATTGAGAGTGTGCTCAGCGAGTTCCCTCGGTACACCCGGCATGTCAGAAGGTTTCCATGCAAAGATGTCCCGATTCTCATGGATGAACTCGATGAGCGCGCTTTCCTATTTAGGATCCAAATTGGCACTGATACTGAACTGTTTAGAGGCATCTCATGGGGTAAAGTCAACAAGCTTTGTCTCAGCGGCCGATTTAAACTTCAACGCCAGGTCATGCTCAGTAGTTGGTTTCTTGAGGGAGGTCATGTCCGCCGGGTCAACATTGTCTTGATAAAATTTGAGCTCTTCAGCCGCACAGGCCGACTCAGCATAAGTCGCGTCACCTTCTTCACATTCCAGGGCCACCTTCTGACTTCCATGCACAGTGATGGTGCCCTTGTGACCCGGCATCTTGAGCTGCAAATAAACATAACACGGCCGAGCCATGAACTTGGCGTAAGCCGGCCGCCCAAACAGAGCATGATACGGGCTCTTGATTTTGACCACCTCAAACGTTAACTTCTTGGCCCTAGAATCATGTTCGTCTTCGAAGGCAACCTCCAGCTCAATCTTGCCAACTGGGTAAGCCGATTTACCCGGAACCACCCCATGGAAAACAGTGTTGGATGTTCTCAAATTCTTCTCAGTCAACCCCATGCGCTGAAAGGTCTCGTAGTAGAGGATATTGATACTGCTACCGCCGTCCATGAGTACCTTAGTGAACTTATATCCACCAACCCGGGGTGCCACCACCAAGGCTAACTGACCCGGATTACTGACCCATGGAGGGTGACCCTCTCTGCTCTATCCAATGGGCTGCTCTGACCACCTCAAATAACGAGGAATTGCCGGCTCCACATAATTCACAGCCCTCTTATGAACCTTTTGGTCATGTTTGCACAAGCTAGTGGTAAACACGTGATACTGCCCACCACTCAACTGCTTTGGATGGCTTTGGTAGCCCGACTATTGCTGCTGCTGCCCTCCTTGACCAGACTGCTGCTGGTTATTACCACTTGGGTTCCCCTGAAAACCGGAATTTGAACCGCCGCCCAGGCCGTGAAAGCCGCCGGCCCCTGAGCCGCCGCTAGATCCGTGACTGCCATAGAAGGTGTTGGAATTTTTAAATGCCTTCATGATCGCACAATCCTTCCATAGGTGGGTGGCGGGGTGCTCCCGGGTGCCGTGCTTTGGGAAGGGCTCATTGAGTAGCTGCTCAAGAGATGGGCCTGACCCGCTGGACCGAGGCGGCTTACCCTTATATCTCTTGTTGTTACCTCGCGCGTTGGCATTGGCCACAAACTCTGGGTTACCATCCGTCTTATGCTTATTGCCGCCTTGATTCCCCGGGTTATGCTGCTGACCCTTTCCATTGCCGTTCCTTTTTCCCTTCCCGGTCTTCTCATTGTCAGACACGGGATCCTTGGTACTATCAGAATCGGCATATTTGACTAAAGCCGCCATCAGCGTACCCATATCCGTGAGGTCACGTTTAAGGCGCCCCAGCTTCTGTCTCAGCGGCTCAAAGCGGCATTTTTTTCTCTAACATAAGGACTGCAGAACCGGCATCCATCTTGTCGGAGGAATGAATGATCTCCTTGACCCGGCGTACCCAATGGGTGGTAGACTCACCTTCCTCTTGCTTGCAATCCGTCAGGTCCACAATCGACATAGACTGCTTACACGTGTCCTTGAAGTTCTGGATGAACCGGGCCTTTAACTCGCCCCATGAACCAATGGAATTGGGTGGCAGGCCCTTTAACCAAGATCGGGCCGTTCCATCTAGCATCATGGTGAAATATTTAGCCATTGCTGCGTCACTAACTTCCAACAACTCCATGGCCATCTCATAACTCTCAATCCATGCTCCGGGCTGCAAGTCGGCCATGCAATTCGGCACCTTTTGAGGTCCCTTGAAATCCTTGAGCAACCACACAATACGTAAAGCCAGAACCAGACAATGAACACCGCCGGT
Source organism: Triticum dicoccoides (assembly GCF_002162155.2). Taxonomy (NCBI): domain Eukaryota; kingdom Viridiplantae; phylum Streptophyta; class Magnoliopsida; order Poales; family Poaceae; genus Triticum; species Triticum dicoccoides. The sequence continues at coordinate 646,091,552 of NC_041383.1, read as the reverse complement.
TCTAGTGGCGACACCCGCCTCAACAGAAGTTGTGGGGTACACTGGAAAATCTTGATGTGCCATCTGTTGAGCCACCGCCTGAGCTGCCTGCTCGTTCTCCTGACGTATTCGATCTTGCACCGGGTTATAGCCACCGGGCTGGTTACGGCGTTGGGCGTTGCTTGACAACGCTTCCGACTCCATGTGCCTACTGTAACTCGGACTCTGGTTCTGGCGAGGTGGTGCTAACCAGGGCGGGGGAGTTGAATGAATCCTGTCCCGGCTGTAAGAATAGGTCTCCTGCTAAGCTAAAGCCGTTTGGAGGAGCTCTCTGACTCTCCGGGTCTCTACTGCCGCCGGGTCATCACCCTCCATAGGAAGAGCCGCCAAACGCATTGAAGCTGCGATTAAGTTCTCCATGGGGTTGGAAAAGTGACCCGATGGAACCGGTACATAATGCGGCGGTGGCATGCTCACGTGAGGTGGTGCCATCTCCCGAGGCTGAGTCGGCCCTCCTGTTCCGGCTGTCATAAACTGATTGGCCTCCGGGTTACTTGGGCCGGCTCCGGGTGTAGCGAAAAGAACCCGAGGGTCGTAATTCGGAGGTAACCGAGACTGAGTCTTCTGATGTCTCCTCCTCATTACCTCATTGGATGCGTTTAAGCTCATCGTGAGCTGGTAAGCTTCTGACTGCAAGCGCTGTGCCCGGGCGTCGAGAGCCACCCGCTCTGTAGCCAGTCTAGTATCCTCAGCTGTCAAGGCCTCCTTGGCCTGAGCTATCTCTTCACGCACCTGTGCTACCGCTGCGTCATGCTCATCTTTGTCCGCAGGAATAACCGTGGCGGTTAATAAGGCCGTAAGCTTGTCCATGAGATCTATTAGCACCTGAGTCGGTGGGCGCACGAGGCCACCTGCCCCGGCTGCTCCTAACCCGGATGTGATCGCTACCGCAGCTGTAGAGTTTGAACCAGGCTGAGTTCCAGCCATAAAAATCCCTGCCCATCTCGGCGGCTCACAGGGGTCCGGAATACTGCTGCCATCGGAACAGCCCCCGAGCGCGCCGTCTTGCACATGATACAATGAATCTGTTGAGCCGGTGGACGAGTCACCGTCTGAGAGGACGGCCGTCTCACCCCCATCTTCCGATCCTTCGGGAAATTCCTCTCTGTGGACGCAGCCCACGAAGGCACACCTCAAGACAGGTTGAGTCCGGGTCTTCCTTGCACGATGAGCCATCTCGACGAGGTCGATGCAATTGTCCGGCTCAGGGCCCGGCTCACCGATCCGGCCGATGAAGACGTGGATTCCGCCGAAGGGTACCCGGTATCCGTACTCAATTGAGCCAGCGTTGGGACCCCAGCCTTTGTTGTCGATGTAGATCTTGCCCCGATGACTCTTGGTCATCCGGCCTACCACATATCCCTTGAGCCCTTCGAAGTTGCCCTTCAAGAACTCAAATCCACCATGCGCTGGCCCCATGGTGGGCGCCAACTATCGTGGAATTGTCACGTCAGTTGTCCTCGTGAAAGGACTTAGTTTTGGAGCCATCGCAACTAGGAAGCTTGAAGGGGTTAAATCGGGACAAAGGACACGAGAGGGTTTATACTAGTTCGGCCCCTTACGGTGAAGGTAAGGCCTACGTCTAGTTGGGTTGGTATGGATGTTTCGATGACCAGGGAGCGAGATACGATATGCCTGGTTCTCGATGGGTTGTTTCTTGCCCTAAGTCGCCAGCGGGTCGTCCCCTTATATACACGGGTGGACGCCCTGCGGCTTACAGAGTCCCGGCCAGCTTATAAACAATGTCCGGCTCGGTGACTAGTTAAGTCTACCTTATGATACAAGTAATATTATTACAGCGGTTTACTACAACGGGCCTTAAGTTGCCAGTGGGCCTTAAGCCCTTCTTGAACCGCTATCTTCATGCTTGGCCTTGGGCTTCTCTCTGATGAGTCTCTTTGCGTAACCCGGCCCCTCCTGGGCGGCTTACACAAATAGCTATATTCCCAACAGGGACGGAGGGCTTTGTCAACTTAGTCAATATGAACGATTATAGCTCCAGTGACCGTACGATGTCCATCCAACGGCCATAGTGCTTCTTCAACCTCTGGTCTTCTTGCTCCAGCCGCCCAAAGCAGCGCCGATCATGCCGCGTGCTCCTGCCTCTCGTGGCCGGCTGTGATGCCGCGGAGGCCTCACCGCCCCCTACTACTCCCACCGCTGGCCCAAGGTATCCCTCTACTCACCCACACCCCCTGTTATTCTGTGGTGATGGCAGCCTCACGCCGCAGCCGAACCAGTGAACCCTCATACTCCTCTCCGCGCGGGCTACCACCGCCGCGTCTTCCCCGGCTTCACGTTGTCCCCTTCCTAGGCCTCGCTGTCGTCCCCTTCCTAGGTCTCGCCGTCGTCCAGACCACCGCCCTGGTGCTCTCGGCGCAGCGTGGTCAACGTGGTCAACGTGGTCAATGACCGACTTCCATCGGAAGAGTACTGTACGTGGAGAGGCTGACAGCTGGGTCTAGGCGGCCGCAAGGAAGTGCCTCCTTATTACGCGCAAAATAATTGTTCCTCCACCTCACAGCAGGGACCCACCGGACGGGCCACCTTATTTTGCGAAAAAAAACGTTTCCCCCCTGACTGCCGGGACCCACCGGATGGGCCAGCGTATTTCGCGAAAAAAACGTTCCCCGCGCTGTCAGCTCGGACCCACCGGAAGTGCCTCCTTATTACGCACAAAAATGAATACTCCCCTTGCTAGCTGGGACCCACCATGGTGGGAGGCTGACTTGTGGCCCTACTAAGTTGACTGGGACGGAGGCCTTTGTCAACTTTAGTCAATATGAACGATTCTAGCTCCAGTGACCATACGATGTCCATCCAACGGCCGTAGTGCTTCTTCAACCTCTGGTCTTCTTGCTCCAGCCGCCCAAAGCAGCGCCGGTCGTGACGCATGCTCCTGCCTCCCGTGGCCGGCTGTGCTGCCGCGGAGGCCTCACCGTCCTCTACTATTCCCACCGCTGGCCAGGCCCTGCGGCGACGGCGGCCTCACACCGCAGCCGAACCAGTGAACCCTCGTACTCCTCTCCGCGCGGGCTTCCACTATCGCGTCTTCCCTGGCTCCCCGTCGTCCCCTTCCTAGGCCTCGCCGTCATCCACCGCCCTGGTGCTCTCGGCGCAGCATGGTCAACATGGTCAAGTAATGACTTCCATCGGACGTGGACTATACGTGGAGAGGCTGACAGCTGGGTCCACGGCCGCAGCAAGGAAGTGCCTCCTTATTACGCGGAAAATAATGATTCCTCCACCTGACAGCTGGGGCCCACCGGACGGGCCACTATATTCCGCGAAAAAATGTTTCCCCCTGACTGCTGGGACCCACCAGCTACATCTTTGCATGCAAGGAAGTGCGTCTGGGCAAAAAACAAAATTATTCGCCCCCCTGACCGCTGGGACCCACCAGCGACACCTTCGCACGCAAGGAAGTGCGTCCGAGCAAAAAAAAGATTCGCCCCCCTGACTGCTGGGACCCACCAGCTACATCTTCGCACGCAAGGAAGTGCGTCCGAGAAAAAAACAAAACGATTCGCCCCCCTGACTGCTGGGACCCACCAGCTACATCTTCGCACGCAAGTGCCTGACAGTCAGGACCCACCTGGTCGAAGCGTACGTAGCGTTGTCATTCTGGTCGCGAACGTGTACGTACATACTGGTCGATGTAGAGGCGCGCACGTGTCATAGATGTAGAGGCGTGCACGTGTCGTAGTAGAGGCGTGCACATAGCATGTACACGTACGTACAGCGGCGAGGGTGCAACAAAGAAAATACGGCCACGTACATACATACGGGCAGGGTCTCGAACGCCTACTCGCACATACGTACATGGCTAGGTCGGAACGAAGAAACAGCATCGTCGTCGTGTTCATGGGGAGCCAACCGGCTGGGTCGGAATGGAATGCGTGGTCGTGTTCATCGGGAGGGCTTGGACGGACCAGGTAATGGAAATGAGGCCTGGCGTACCGCACAACGGAGGAAACGGCCTTGTGTTCGACTGGCCATGTTCGAAACGGGGTCCTGTTGATCGGGAGGTGCCTGGCGTACCGCAAAACGGAGGAAACGGACCTCCTACAGTCGAAACAGGGGTCCTGTTGATCGGGAGGGGTGTGGCGTACCGCAAAACGGACGAAACGGACTTGTGTTCGAGCGCTACGGTCGAAACGGGGGTCCTGTTCATCGAGAGGGGTGTGGCGTACCGCAAAACGGATGAAACGGACTTGTGTTGGAGCGCTATGGTCGAAATGGGAGGGAGGGGTGTGGCGTACCGCAAAACGGGACTCCACGGGATACTGTTCATCTCCACCGTCGACCTCCTCCAGCCTTCACGGGCTACCGTCGACCTCCTCGAGCCTCCACGGGCTCCTGTTCATCCAGCCTCCACCGCGCGCTACTCCACCGGCTACTGTTCAACCACCCCTCCATGGGCACCCCTCCACCATCTACTGTTCATCCAGCCCTCCACACCACGGGGTCCTGTTCAACCACCCCTCCACGGCCACCCCTCCATCGTCTATTGTTCATCCAGCCCTCCACACCACGGGT
>NC_041383.1:646065236-646086795 GCF_002162155.2 Triticum dicoccoides | reverse complement strand
GAAGGAATCGCTCCATCGGGTTCAGTTAACAGTCATCGATCGATCGCTCGGGTTCAGTAACGCGTAGCCTGCAGTGCAATCGCTCGGGTTCAGTTAGAGCCCAACGCCTCGCTCGGCTTCAGTTAGAGCCAACGCCTCGCACACATGCGCATACGTACGAGAGAAACACGCATCGCTCCGCCCCCGACCTCCCACTGTAACCGGCAACTCCCCGAAATTTTCCTCCCCCTCGCTTCTACCATGATTTTTTCCGTCATGGACGGCCCAAAGAATGTCATGCAACTGCGTCTCCGGCCCGTCCAGGACGAAAAGCCCATTTTCTGTCATGATTTTTTGTCATAGAAGTAGGAGCCCACCACATCTATGATGATACCGGGTTTTGTCACAATTATCGTCATAGAAGTGTCATATGTATGACAGAAAAAAAATTCGTTCAGCCCAAAATGTCATGGATGTGTCTTTTTTTTTGTAGTGAGTTGTGCATAATAGGTCTCTAATATTTGCTCCTTATTTAGTCTAGAATTCCAGCTACCGGCATTCTCCCTCTTCATGTAAACCTTGTAGAATAAGAGAGAATAGGCATAAGTATTGTGATATAACGTGTAATAACAGCCCATAATGCAACAAACATCAACATAAAAGCATGATGCAAAATGGACGTATCACCAAGCATGGTTGCTTTTGTGTCAATCGGTGTTTCACTATATTCCCCTCCATGTGCAAGGCGTCATGTGGACATGTCACCGGGCTTTGTTGGGTGGTCAACGCGGTTGTCCTCGTGCATTATTTCTACTAGCCTGGGTGCATTGCCATCCATTTGGTTGTCATGTCGTCCCATGTCCCCCACCATCCATTACTTTTGTAAGTCTAAACAGAAGAGCTTATTGTGGTGGCAGTGGGTTGTAGCTAGGAGCCCATCCACGGCTCCATGATGTGATCTGAGACGCCATCGCCTGGATAATGTAACAAAGAGTGTCGACAAGGTTGCTCATGTTGTTGATGGAGATTTCGAACAGGTTCACATGTGCATAGGCAATGTACTCATTCTCTATCTCTCTCTCTCTCTCTCTGTCTCTCTCTCTCACTCACACACACACAAACACACACAAACACACGCGCACACACACACACATCATCATCATCATCATCATCGTGGAGCTGCACCTCTTGGGGCTCACATTCTTCTCCCACGTCTTCTAGTCTCTTAGCCCTGGGGTCGGACTCTTCATTTCCCCTCCACATTTTAATGCACATTCCCATCCTTGATAGAGTATAAGTTAGACATAGGTGTCGACAATAGGTGTGTGGATGAATAAAAGGCCTACCTACCCTAATCACAAATGTGTCAATATGTTTAAGAATAGGAATGTTGATGAATCGGTTACCATCTGTAGGCCATAGTTCTTCAAAGGTGAGCCAAGTCAAGTCGCTAGAAGTGTGATGACTCATCCACAAGTGAAGTTGTATTGGCTTTCGTGTGATTTGAAGTAGAGGTGGAATAAAAGCATGTCTCTCAAGTTTGACATCATGTTGAAGGTTGGGAACACGGTATTCGCGAGTAGTGTCATCTCTTTTTTCTATCACCTTCATTTACTCCCCTCGAGTAAGCAACATGTCCGCGGTAAAATAGAAAATAATGTCAAATAGAAGAGCACTTTGTACTGCTTTCTCTTGGCATTGGGTTATAAATGCTCGATTGGCAGGAATATTGCATGGGTGGAGCATCAATATGGATGACGCTGTAATGAAGTTGGCCGTCGTTGTTGATGAAGGGAAAAAATTCACACCATTCACTAAGGGAGGTTGAAGTCAACATTCATAAGTTAAAACTTAATCATGTTTCTTTTTTACTTTGGGGTGATGTCCATTGGTGTGTGTCAACATGCTCAAGAACTCAAGTGTCAACTGGCGATAAGTATAGGCATCCTACTTATCAAAGTGATACATGCCGACATTATTACATAAATAACTGAAACTGTTGCCTATGTCGAGAGTGTTCATAGTGGTCGGACCTGCCAACTTAGTTGACCTCACTTTGAGGGATCGAATTTCTTTCAAATTTTCTTTAAATCACCATCAAGGTTTATGTTGAGGAAGGCAACTCTCTTATGTTGTTCACAAGAATGATTGGGTCATGCACTATCTCTAGTTTTATTACGTGTAGTAGGCAATACATGTGTAGTAGCACAAATACGAGTAGCATGCCCTCTTGTCTCCATACCTAATATAAACCAAACTAAGTCTCTGATGCAACAACAATGATAAATAATGACTCCTATAACAGTAGGAATCAAAACTCCTCTAAAAACATGCATGAAAACATGTTCAACAATTAACTTGTTCCTAAAACTAGTTTGAACCCTAAAACATCATTGCCAAGCAAATGAGCACAAGATCGGAGAAAATAAATGGTGGGACGGAGGAAATTTGTACCTTGAAACCTTGGTGTGCAAGGAATCAAGCTGAAATCAACTATTTTTTTATTAGTTTTGGAGGAGAAGAGAGAGAGTTTCGAAATTTTGGAATTAGGATTACCTCAATAGCAACATGTTTAAGAGTTCTGCCTGATGGTATTCATACTAGTGCTCGGATAAATTTTGGACCCATTCATGCTCTTGTCTTGATTTGGTATGAGTGTTGGTACGAGCACACCCTCTCATCAATGATGCTTACTTAAGCTCATATTAGGATGTAAGGTAGTCCCCTCCCCCTCTAAGTGCAAGAGTTTGTAGCAAGTAGTGAGTTCCCTCTATGAGAATCAAGGTAACAATCGTGAAGGTATTGTTTTCTACACCAATGATAAGTTATGCAACAGTAATAGAATTTCACTTGTGCCCCCAACAACTCTAGCAGGGGGGGGGCTTACTAGCTTTGCTACTTGTACTGTATGTTTGGAATAAATAAAAATTAGAAAGTAAGTGTGAGTAAAAGTTGTTGGGAGGAGTTTCTTATGCTAAAGCCTGGACCAGGGTTTATAAGTTCATGAGTAATAACTTTCCAAAAGTGTGACAAAGATAACATAAACATTTATTGAAATATTTAGTGCTTATGATGTATTATGTAAGATGTGTTGATAGTAGTTCATGCATAAATCTATAGATCGATATACCGTCTCCATCTTTGGCTAAGACTCCACCATTCAACCGAGATACCATATGCATATCCATGTATTAACTACTAAAACTGAGTATTGCATTGGATAAGACGACAAAATTGTTGATAAACTTGATTTCATTAGAGACCTCATGCAACCATTTATAGTAACACAATATAAGATTTTTTTCCACATACTATCACCACTATTCTTTTTTGGCTAGGCTATACCAACACTGATTCCTCTACTGATTTTCCATATAAAGTAGCCAAAATAAAAAATAATCAAAGAGAAAAATCATCCATAAACCAAATATAAACATAAACACAATTTAAACACAAAAAAATAATTCGTCACATTATCCTTGCTCTATACCTGGCCATCTGTCGGGCCGGGCCGGGCCTACCAAAGCCCGATGCAAAAAACAAGACCCGAGCCATCAGGCCTAAAAATCGAGCCCGAGCCCGGCCCATCACGGTAAAAGCCCGTCGGGCCTCAGGCCACGGGCCGGGCCTCTTCCTTAAACGACAAATACAACAGGCTTAGGCTTGGCCCGGCCCAGCCGTCGGGCTCAAAATCTAGGCCCAGGCCCGACCCATGGGCAAGGTCGGGTTGGGCCGTCCGGGCCGGGCTACCCGTTGGCAGGAGTACCTGGCTCCGCCTTTGGTATGCGATAGTTCTTGTTGCAAAATGAACACAACAATTGTAACACTGTACGAAGCAAGAGTTTAAGAAGAGCATATATAATACAAGCAAACTTCTACCGGCATTTTGTACTCGACATAATTGATCATGTCCATGGTATGCACCAGTAGCACACATATTCTAGTTATGTGTCCAGCATTGAAACACACAGTAAGAAAGCGAAGACTACGCCGTGATAATAGTTTTTTTGCAGGGTTGTGAGAATAGTTTAGAATCATATTTCTAGATAAATGTAAGGTGAACGGTGTTAGACTTATATTTGTGATGTATGTATTTGGTAGTCTAAGATTTGCAATCCGTCTTCTACCCTATCTCCAGAAGATGGGTCTTGCCCTCCAAGTTTTGTACTCAATATATACTTGCCCTCGAGGTTCAATAATACATCCATCATATTCCGTCAATCTCCTCTCTCTCACTTATAACATGGTATCGGCCTAATTGATCCTGAACCATAGCCGCCGCCGCTTCCGCATCCACGCGCTGCCCCTGGGGCGGTCGGCCTCCATGACCGCCACCCCCGTGTTGACCGGCTGCCCTAGAGAGTCTTTTTCCCGAGCCCTTCCTCTGGGGTTTTTCGCTCTCTCTCCGGTTGTTTTGATCGGTGTTCTTTTTTCTTTTTAGTTTTCTGATCTATGCATGATCGGTTTGTGTCGCCCGTCACCGCCGTCCACCCCCGTGCGCCTCTACTCCTACACCAGCGCGACCGGCAGGCTCTTCACCGACTCGGCGGCCTAGCGCGACAGGCGGCCCCTCACGGCCGTCGTCCATGCGCCGGCCTGCTTATCGATCTACGACGGCTGTCACCGCCCTCTTCGACCGGGATGCCTGCATCGGCCCTACCCGGCGGCCTCGCGCCATGCATTGGCCCATCATAGCCATCATTCGTGTGCCTGCCCGCCCGTCGATGCACGCCACCCGCATCCGCCGCGGCTGCACAACGCGGCCCTACAGTCTTCCTCGCCGGCCTCGTCCCTGGCTGCGTCGGGCCGACTGCGTCAGGCTCGTCGTCTACCTCAGCTCGGGCACCGTAGCTATGTTGGTCGCTCGAGCCTCGCTGCCCGGGTGCCCGGCGTTGCTTTGGCAGCCCGGGTGCCGGTGTTTCCGCGCTCGTCCGCACGATGTCCCACGCCGTCCGTCACCGTCGGCTTCATCTCGAACTCCGCCACCACCCCGCCCCCACCGAGCGGCGTCCCCGACCTCGCGAGCGATCGGCTTGATCACCCGCTTGCCGTCGCAATCCGCCTCATCTACGCCATGCGACTGACCTGGCCCGTCAGTTACGCATGCCTCTGCAGGTCCCGTGAAGATTGTCCCCCGAGTTAAGTGTGCCCCTCCACCGATCGAGCATCAGGCTGCCGCTGCATCGCCCCATCAGGCCGTAGCGCGACAGCCCCATGGTTCTTCTCCCGGCTGCACAGTCCCGCGTCACCGCTGCGTTGCCCTTCGTGTTGTAGTGTCACGGCCCTCGGTCTTCCGTGACCCTGAGGCCGTCCGCTCCAGGTCATTCCCATGGCTGCACCGACCCTCGCGCCGCCACTTCATCGCCCCGTTGGGCCGTAACTAGCGTGGCACGCGGTCCCTGCCGCCGGCTCGAGGCTGTCCCCGCGGTTGCACCGACCTGCACGTCGCCGATGCATCGCCCCTTCAGACTATAGTGCCGCGATACGCGGTCCCCGTCGCCATCCCAAGGTCTTACCATCGTCGTCTCACCCCGCCTACTGCCGTTGCATCGCCCCTTCGGGCCGTGGCGCCATAGCCCACGGTCCACCGCCGTCCACGCACGTCGACCTCCTGTGGCATGCATCGCGCCGCCTCCCTTGGCGCGGAACATCACCGTCTGCGCTGGACTTTATGACGTTGTTGGGTTCTTCACCTCCTTCGAGCACCACCACCGCGCTCTAACCTAGTCGCCGCCGCCGCCTATCATGGTCCTAAGACTGACATTAGAAAGGGGGGTAGGTATGGAGAGGCAAGATCTTAGCTATGGTGAAGGTGTACACACGAGATTTACAAGTTCAGGCCCTTCACGATGGAAGTAACATCCCTACGTCTCGGTGCCCGGGGGCGGTCGATTGGATTATGTTTGTGATATTACAGGGGGTGCGAACCCTTGTGCCAGAGGAGGAGGGTGGCTTATATAGAGTGCGCCAGGACCCTCTCCCACCTCCATTACAAGGGACTTAATGTACATAAAGTAAGGGGCGTTACTGGTAACATCTGCCTTAAGTGCTATTAATGATCTTAAAGACTACGGAGTGAACGCCTGACCATTGCAGTGCTGAGTGACTCCAGGTCTTCAGTAAGGTCGAGTGACTCTCCATATGGTCGAGTGACGGTAGGCAGGAGGACCTCCGAGTGATGTGGCTGTCGAGTGGATTGCACTCGACGCATATAATCGGAGTTCTCCTGTTGTCTCTTGGTCCCTTTATCTTCAGGGGAAGTGACCTTGGGTAGGGCGTATAGGTCAGGCCTATGACCCTACCCCAAGTCTGTATCCTCATCAGTAGCCCCTGAATGGATCAAGGTGCGAGTGGAAAGCAGATCGAAGTTGAACCTGCTTCGAGCTTAGTGTCTTCACGAGTGTTTTCTGCAAGTCTGAACATCTGCATCGGTACTTCGGTGTCGACTCAGTCGCATTGATCCATTCAGTGAGTTGTCGAATGAACTGGTGGCTTCATGTGTCGAGTGCTGTGTTGGACCGCGAGATCTTGGGCGCGATTGTCTGCAATGTATCCCGGATTTCGCGGGATACATTATTTCGAGGAAGCGCGCGGGACAGGGAGTGCCGAAGCGGGCGGAGCAGATAAACAGTGATGCCTCGATTTCCATGCCGCCTTTTTCGCCACGTACATTGTGCGTGACTGTTGCAGGATTTGACGGGATCGCCTGGTCCCATGCGTCAGTCACTCAGAAACAACCCCTTATAAGGTGATGGGACCGAGGCGTCTGCACTGTGCACACCTTTTCTTCCTTCTTCCTTCTCCGCTTCTCCGTCACGCCCTACTCTTCCATTCCGACGCCGCCGCCCCATCGCCATGGTGAAGGACAAGACGGCAGCGCTAGAACGCGCAAAGAAGACGAAGGGGGTGGTGAAGGGCAAGAAGCAGCAACGCGGATCGTCGTCGTGCGCGGGGCTACCGCCGGGCTGGATCCAGGGCGATTGGATCCGGTCTTTGATTCGGTAGGCAGATCTGGACGAGCTGGCGGAGTCTAGGCTAATCGGCAAGGGAGCGACAAGGTTGCCAGAGGGGGAGATGAGTCCCCAGCCTCGATCGGGTGAGTGTGTTCTGCTCGCCACCCACGTCGACCGCAATTTTTCGCTTCCTCCGCATCCTTTCTTCCGGGGGTTCCTGAACTTTTTTGGTGCTCAGCTCCACCATTTTTCTCCCAACACCATCACGTATTTAGCTGCGTTATCGATGTGCAAGAACTTCTTAGGGTGCCGACCGCACTGGGGTCTTTTCAAACACATCTTCATCATTCGTTCCCAGTCGGTAAAAAAGGCGAAGTCGAGTGACTTGAAAACCCATGTCATCCAGATGTGTGGGGGTTTAGGTATCCAAAAGAGGAATAGGAGTGCCTTTCCTGCCATGACTCTCCCTGACTCCGTTAGAGGCTGGCAGTCGACTTGGTTCTACTGCCAGGACGTCGCAGCTCCAGGACAGTCGACTGGTCTTCCCCACTTCTCGTTTGACCGTGTTCAGACCCCTGCTCCACTGAAAGTAACCGTTGATGAGACCATGGAGACGAGGATGTTGGTGGATAGAGTGGTCCAGCTCATCAATGATGGCGTTACTGGCCTGGACCTGCTGGAAGTGTTCCTCAGTCGACGCATCCAGCCTCTCCAGGCCCGGTATCACCCGATGTGGCTGTACTCCGGACCGGACGACACCGCTCGGGTCCATCCGGAAGAAGTGTCATCCGAAACTATAGCCTTGTGGCTGAGGAGCATCACAGGCAACCAGGACAACCCCAGAGGATCCAGGTGAGTCGTCCCCTTCAGCAACGGGAACCCGCCCGACAAGGTATACTTTTTGTTCCGACTGCTTCCCGCTCACGCTCCGACTGTACTTGATATTGACTGACTCTGACTCGACCGATTTGTTCTGCAGGTATTCACTGAGATGCATTCGATGCCCAACGGTGAACAAGCTTTGGAGCAGGACCAGGAGGGAGCAGACAGTGCGGAGGAGAGTGGTGAGTGGGAGTCTCCGAGAGAAGAGGAGGAGGAGGAGAGCGAGGAGTCGGACGAGGAGGAAGAAGTCGACTTGCCGCCGTGCTCCGAACACTGATACAAACAGTAGCATGACCCGTCTGGCGGGCGTGGAAAAAGCGTGGCCCTGAGTGCCCATACCCAGAAGCGCATTCGGACGTCGACCTCGGAGCCGACGGAGAAGGTGGCCAAGCAGCCTAAAGTTGCTCCTCCCAAGGCTCGAAAGACATTGCCATGGATTAAGATGCACACCCCTGTTGCTTCGGGGTGAGTATCTCGCTTGTGTTTTCGTAGGTCGACTGAAGATTTACTTGTTCTGGCCGATTGATTCATGTGTCTTTCTAGTCCTACCTCTGCTGCCACAGACATGGACATTGACAAGGCGCCAGGAGACAAAGAGGCCACCTCACGAGTGGGTAAGTCCGATCGACCAAGCTTCATTAAGTTGAGTAGACCGTCAATCGGCAGAATTTCTAACATTTCTCTCTTTCTATAGTTCCGCAAGAAGTTGTTGTGCTTCCTGACGATGAAGAAGAAGCGCCTCTACAGGAGAGGAAGAGGAGGAGTGGGAGCACTGGCAGGAGGAGGCTTGAGGTTCAGGTTCCTCAGTCGATGCTGGTGCTCGAGGCGGTGGTCGGTCATTTCGGAGAACTTGTTCGGACCAGCGTCACGTTTGCCAGCCTGTTGACGACTGATCGTCCGACGGACTCGACTGCACCAACTCCTGCTGCTCCAGTGCAACTCCACGCCTCCGACCCATCGACTGCTTCGGCTGCTCTGCAGCCATCACTTTTTGATGTGTATCAAACTCCAGATGACTCGTCGGGCGCCGCTAGGGAAGCTCTTCGTCAGGTGAACCTTGTCATGGAGCATATGAAAGTGATGCATGAGGCTAGTCGGGTAGTTTACAATGCCAGCACCGCTCTTCAGACCAATGTTCAGGTCAGCAAAAATTCGACTAAACTTTTGAGTGTTGCCTTTATATCTCTGTATCTGATCACCCACTGGGGTGTTCCTTTGCCTAGAATTTAGGAAAACTTCAACTCTGCTCGCCCTGAGCCGAGTCTCAGTAAACTGTTCAAACCAGTGGGGGCACACCGAGTGCACCCACTGGGTGTAGTCCTCGAGACCACGGTCGACTGCTGGCAGTCGACTGTGGTCTAATGTTGTATCCTAACGCTGAGTAGGCCTTGTTGAGTATTGATCTGATCCAGTGGGAGCACGCTAAGTGCACCCACTGGGTGTAGTCCCCGAGACTACTGTTGAACATTTGATTCGGCAGTAGTCTTAGAGTAACTCTTCTTCGTCATTGTCACTTATTTCTGCCGACTGACATGTCTGTCTTTCTGGTAGCGGAGGTCGTGTGATCTTGGAGCTCGGCTCACCGAATTAAAGAAGAAGCATATCAGCGTTGAACTTGACCTTAAACTTGCGAAGAAGAATCTCAAGACTGTTCAAGAAGAAATGACCATCATTGGAGGTAAACACTCGACCGTTTTGTCTGCTTTGTAGCTCCCACTTCGCACTGGTTTTTTTTCTTTCAGTCTCTTTAAACCGAGTGATTTCACACAAGAAGATGTGCGTAGTGAAAATCGCCAACTTCAGTCCCGTCTAAAGAGTGTTGTTTCTTTAGAGAGGATGAAGGAGGCTTTGGAGCAGAAGGATCTGGATCTGGCAGCTACTCAGAAGGAAGCACGTGAGAAGACGAAGCTTGTGGACGAGAAGCTGGCTTCAGTTGGCAAATTGGAGGAGGAGAACACGAAGCTGAAGACTGCCATCTCGGACGCTAATCGAGAAGTCGAGCAGCTGAGGAAGGACAAGGATAATCTGACCACTGAAGTCGGTGGCCTCAGGACCAAGACAGACAAGCTAGAGTCCTATCTGGAGCAACTCGCCTCGAAACTTGTTCTGAAGCTTGAAGGTATGATCATTCGACTGCAGTTAATTTGTCACCGACTAAACTTTGTTGTCATGCCATCGACTCATTGTTTTTTGCAATGGGACAGATCTATGTCAAGACTTTGAAGCTGAAACTGGGCGGGTCGAGACGGGTCTCGACCCCATCAATTGTCATGTGAAAGATGATGTTGCAATGAATCTGTTGTGATTGGAGTCGTGATAACCCACAAGTATAGGGGATCGCAACAGTTTTCGAGGATAGAGTATTCAACCCAAATTTATTGATTCGACACAAGGGGAGCCAAAGAATATTCTCAAGTATTAGCAGCTGAGTGCTTAGTAGCAAAGTAATATGATAGTGGTGGTAACGGTAACAAAAGTAAAGACAGCAAAAAGTAATGTTTTTGGTATTTTGTAGTGATTGTAACAGTAGCAATAGAAACGTAAATAAGCGAGAACCAGTATATGGAAAACTCATAGGCACCGGATCAGTGATGGATAATTATGCCGTATGTGGTTCGTCATGTAACAGTCATAATATAGGGTGACACAGAACTAGCTCCAATTCATCGATGTAATGTAAGCACTTATTCCAAATATAGTCATACGTGCTTATGGAAAAGAACTTGCATGACATCTTTTGTCCTACCCTCCCGTGGCAGCGGGGTCCTATTGGAAACTAAGGGATATTAAGGCCTCCCTTTAATAGAGAACCGGAACAAAGCATTAGCACATAGTGAATACATGAACTCCTCAAACTACGGTCATCACCGGGAGTGGTCCCGATTATTGTCACTTCGGAGTTGCCGGATCATAACACATAGTAGGTGACCATAGACTTGCAAGATAGGATCAAGAACACACATATATTCATGAAAACATAATAGGTTCAGATCTGAAATCATGGCACTTGGGCCCTAGTGACAAGCATTAAGCATAGCAAAGTCATAGCAATATCAATCTCAGAACATAGTGGATACTAGGGATCAAACCCTAACAAAGCTAACTCGATTACATGATAAATCTCATCCAATCCATCATCGTCCAGCAAGCCTATGATGGAATTACTCACGCACGGCAGTGAGCATCATGAAATTGGTGATGGAGGATGGTTGATGATGACGACGGCGACGAATCCCCCTCTCCGGAGCCTCGAACGGACTCCAAATCAGCCCTCCCGAGAGATATTAGGGCTTGGTGGCGGCTCCGTATCGTAAAACGCGATGATTCCTTCTCTCTGATTTTTTTTCTCCTCGAAAGCCAATAAATAGAGTTGGAGTTGGCGTCGGAAGGTGTCTAGGGGGCCCACGAGGTAGGGGGTGCGCCCAGGAGGGGGGGGGCCCACCCTCGTGAACAGGGTGTGGGCCCCCTGGTCTTCATCTTTGGCGAGGATTTTTTATTATTTATTCTAAGATATTCTGTGGAGTTTCAGGTCATTCCGAGAACTTTTATTTTCTGCACAAAAACAACATCATGGCAATTCTGCTGAAAACAGCGTCAGTCCGGGTTAGTTCCATTCAAATCATACAAGTTAGAGTCCAAAACAAGGGCAAAAGTGTTTGGAAAAGTAGATACGACGGAGACGTATCAACTCCCCCAAGCTTAAACCCTTGCTTGTCCTCAAGCAATTCAATTGACAAACTGAAAGAGAAAAAGAAAAACTTTTACAAACTCTGTTTGCTCTTGTTGTTGTAACTATGTCAAGCCAGCATTCAAGTTTCAGCAAATATTATGAACTAACCATACTAACAATAACACATAGGTCTCACAATTACTCATATCAATAGCATAATCAGCTAGCGAGCTATAATAACAAAACTCGGATGACAACACTTTCTCAAAATAACCATAACATGATATAACAAAATGGTATCTCGCTAGCCCTTTCTGAGACCGCAAAACATAAATGCAGAGCACCTTTAAGGATCAAGGACTGACTAAACATTGTAATTCATGGTAAAAGAGATCCAGTCAAGTCATACCCAATATAAACCAATAATAATGAAAGCAAACGACAGTGTGCTCTCCAGCGGGTGCTTTTTAATAAGAAGGATGATGACTCAACAAAAAAAGTAAATAGATAGGCCCTTCGCAAAGGGAAGCAGGGATTTGTAGAGGTGCCAGAGCTCGGTTTTGAAATAGAGATAAATTATATTTTGAGTGACATAATTTCATTGTCAACATGATAACTAAGAGATGACGATATCTTCCATGCTAAACAAATTATAGGCGGTTCCCAAACAGAATAGTAAAGTTTATACTCCTCCTCCTCCACAAGCATCAATCCATGGCTTTCTCGAAACAACGAGTGCCTCCAACATTCAACGGGTCCCAGGGGGAGTTTTGTTTGCAATTATTTTGATTTAGTTTGCATAAAGCATGGGACTGGGCATCCCGGTGACCAGCCATTTTCTCGTGAATGAGGAGCGGAGTCCACTCCTCTTGAGAATAACCCGCCTAACACGGAAGATAAGGGCAGCCCTAGTTGACATATGAGATATTCGAGCATGCAAAACAGAATATTTATTTGAAGGTTTGGAGTTTGGCACATACAAATTTACTAGGAACGGCAGGTAAATACCGCATATAGGAAGGTATAGTGGACTCATATGGAACAACTTTGGGGTTTAAGGAGTTTGGATGCACAAGCAGTATTCCCGCTTAGTACAGGTGAAGGCTAGCAAAAAACTGGGAAGCGACCAACTGAGAGAGCGACAACAGTCGTAAACCTGCATTAAAATTAATTTACACCGAATACAAGCATGAGTAGGATATAATCCACCATGAACAAAAATATCATGAAGGTCCTGTTGATTTGATTCAACTACATGCGTGAACATGTGCCAAGTCGAGTCACTCAATTCATTTAAAGGAGGATACCATCCCATCATACCACATCATAATCATTCTGATAACATGTTGGCACGCAAGGTAGACCATTATAACTCATAGCTAATCAATCATGGCACGAGCAACTATGATCTCTAATTATCATTGCAAACATGTTTATTCATAATAAGCTGAATCAAGACGATGAACTCATCATATTTACAAAAATAAGAGAGGTCGAGTTCATACCAGCTTTTCCCATCTCAGTCAATCCACATATATCATCATAATTGCCTTTCACTTGCACGACCGAATGGTGTGAATAATAATAAGAGTGCACGTGCATTGGACTAAGCTGGAATCTGCAAGTATTCAACTTAAGAGAGAAGACAAGTAATATGGGCTCTAAGTTAAATAAACAATCATGCATATAAGAGCCACTAAGCATTTTCAATATAGTCTTCTCCACCCCAAAGGAAAGAAAAGAAAATAAAACTATTTACACGGGAAAGCTCCCAACAAGATAAAGAAGAACGGGAAATATTTTTGGGTTTTATTTTTAATTACTACAGCAAGTAAATAAACTACTACTAATTTTTTTTGTTTTTCTTAAGGTTTATTAAACACACAAGAAGAAGGCAGGAAAAAGAAAATAATCTAGCATGGATATTACAGTGAAAGAGTATGAGCACCGACATCTAGCAATGAGTGTGTGTGAACATGAATGTAATGTCGATGGGAAATACGTACTCCCCCAAGCTTAGGCTTTTGGCCTAAGTTGGTCTATTGCCAGGGATAGCCTGGCGGATACTCGTAGGTGAAGCTGGGGTCATACTGCGATGCAGCGGCTATCGCCTCCTGAGCTGCAGCGTGGCATCGAGCCACCTCCGCTCTTCTCTCTTACTCATCTGCCTCCTCTCTGGTAATAATATATCTTCCTTTTGTCTGAGAATCAAAGAAGGCAGGAGCAGGAAGAGTAATATGGACTACATGCTGTTTGTTAAAGATTAGTCGATACTGGAGAGATGTTCAGTCCTCTCAACAAACTGGTGGGAAACCATAGAATCAAAATCTAAATAAGTAGGGGGTAACTCCATATCACCCTCACGAATGTCTATCTCAAGAAAATTAGCTAAGCGGGTTGCATAAATTCCTCCAAAGAAATCTCCGTTATGTCTATTATGATGCAACCTGCGAGCTACAATGGCTCCCAAATGATAAGATTGGTCTCCTAACACAACACTTCTAAGAATGTTGAGATTAGGGACACACATGTGACATGCTTCATCCTTAGCATTTATGCATCTACCTATAAAGAGAGCAAAATAATGTATAGCAGGAAAGTGAATGCTCCCTATAGTGGCTTGTGTTATATCTCTGGACTCCCCCATAGTTATTCTAGCAAGAAAGTCTCTATATTCAGATTTAGGGGGATCCCTGACACTACCCCAAGATGGAAGTTTGCAAGCAAAAGTGAAATCCTCTAAGTCCATGGTATAAGATTTGTCATAAAGGTCAAACATGACTGAAGGAGAATTACGCGAAGATGAAAACTCAAACCCCCTCACAAATGAACTTGTGAGATCATGATACTGGGGGCATTTGTCAGCTTCAAAGTCCTCAAGACCGGCATTGCGTATATATGCGTTGAATTCTTCTTTGATTCCCGCTTGATCCATAAAATTTTCCGAAGGCCATTCACAGGGCCTAACAAGAGCGTCTCTTGGTGGTTCCTCGTCAGTATCGCGCATTGCAAGCCTGGGACCTTGCTTCCTTGAAGAACCACCTTGGAACATCCTCCTAAACATATTGTTTCCTCTAAAAAGATTCTGAAATTTTTAGTAACTTCAAATAAAAGTGAACCAACTTCAATAAAATTGATATCAACTACTCCCACAAGTGCCTAGAGCCTATATCAAGCATTAGAACTACTTGGAACCATATGAATTTGACGTGCAAGCTCAAGAACATGGTCACTTATGCAGCATAAATTTGCAATGAATAAAGCACTAGAACAAAAACTAATTGGACCAATGGAGGAGTCACATACCAAGGAACAATCTCCCCAAGCAGTTTTGCGAGAGGTGCTTTGAGCAAGGAGATCGAAAATCACAGCAACAGGGGCTGGAACTCGTGCTTGAGTTGTTTTTTTGTGTTTGTGTGAGGCAGAGGAAGAAGATGGGTGCAGGGATAAGTGGAGGAGGGCCACCGTGGGCCCATGAGGTAGGGGGGCGCGCCCAGGGGGGTAGGGCGCGCCCTCCACCCTCGTGGCCAGGTGGCAGCTCCCCCCGCAGTAATTTTTGCACACTAAATCCTCAAATATTCCCAAAAATATCATACTCCCTCCGTGCCTAAATATAGGGTGTATAGTTTTTGGCACGGAAATTAAAGAACACACGTGGAGGGAAAATTTCACAAGTTTTGGGCTAGATTGCACCTGACTAATTGGCATGAGAAAATAGAGGAGCTTGCCTAGTATAAGGAAATGTAATAAAATCCCAAAAAAAAGTTATCCAAACGAGTGGTGCAACACAATACACCTTATATATCGGACTTTTTCTCAAAAATTTATACACCTTATATCAAGGAACGGAGGGAGTATTAAATTGGCATGGCATTCTGAGGACTTTTATTTTCGGGATATTTTTATATTGCACGGATAAATCAGGAAACAGACAGAAAAAATACTATTTTACTTTATTTCTACTAAATAACAGAAAATATAAAGAGGGTATAGAAGGTTGTGCTTCTAGTTTCATCCATCTCGTGATCATCAAAATGAACCCACTAACAAGGTTGATCAAGTCTTGTTAACAAACTCATTCCGAATAATCATGGAACCGGAGAAATTTCGAATAACACTAAGTTACCTCAACGGGGATATGAAAATCCCCAACAATAAGAATATCATACTTTTTCTTGACAGTAGGGAGAGGAAATTCAAAACCTCCAAATATAATCGATGGAATTTTTCCAATAGAGTTGATACTATAAACTTGAGGTTGTTTCCTCGGAAAGTGTACCGTGTGCTCATTGCCATTAACATGAAAAGTGACATTGCCTTTGTTGCAATCAATAACAGCCCCTACAGTATTAAGGAAAGGTCTTCCAAGAATAATAGACATACTATCATCCTCGGGAATATCAAGAATAACAAAGTCCGTTAAAATAGTAACGTTTGTGAGGGAGTCCTGGATTAGGGGGTGTCCGGATGGCCGGACTATGACCTTTGGCCGGACTCCCGGACTATGAAGATACAGGATTGAAGACTTCGTCCCGTGTCTGGATAGGGACTTTCCTTGGCGTGGAAGGCAAGCTTGGCGATACGATTTGAAGATCTCCTCCCATTGTAACCGACTCTGTGTAACCCTAGCCCTCTCTGGTGTCTATATAAACTGGAGAGTTTTAGTCCATAGGACGAACAACAATCATACCATAGGCTAGCTTCTAGGGTTTAGCCTCTCTGATCTCGCGGTAGATCAACTCTTGTAATACCCATACCATCAATATAAATCAAGCAGGAGTAGGGTTTTACCTCCACCGAGAGGGCCCGAACCTGGGTAAAAACATCGTGTCCCTTGTCTCCTGTTACCATCCGCCTAGACGCACAATTCGAGACCCCATACCCGAGATCCGCCGGTTTTGACACCGACAGTTTGCAACTACCACAGACACATCCTCACAAATACCGGCAGGTATAGCAGTTGATTTATCAGCCATTTGCAAAGATATTTCAGTAGGTGTCAACTTATTCAAGTCAAGTCTACGATATAAAGAGAGAGGCATAACACTAACACCGGCTCCAAGATCACATAAAGCAGTTTTAACATAATTTCTCTTAATGGAGCATGGTATAGTAGGTACTCTGGGATCTCCAAGTTTCTTTGGTATTCCACCCTTAAAAGTATAATTAGCAAGCATGGTGGAAATTTCGGCTTCCGGTATCTTTCTTTTATTAGTAATGATATCCTTCATATACTTAGTATAAGGATTTATTTTGAGCACATCAGTTAATCGCATACGCAAAAAGATGGGTCTAATCATTTCAGCAAAGCGCTCAAAATCCTCATCATCCTTTTTCTTGGATGGTTTCGGAGGAAAAGGCATTGGTTTATGAACCCATGGTTCCCTTTCTTTACCATGTTTCCTAGCAATGAAGTCTCTTTTATCATAATGTTGATTCCTTGATTGTGGGTTATCAAGATCAACAGCAGGTTCAATCTCTACATCATTATCATTACTAGGTTGAGCATCATCATGAACATTATCATTAACATTATCACTAGGTTCATGTTCATTACCAGACATGGAAATATCATTTGGATTCTCAGGTGGTTCGGTAATAGGTTCACTAGAAGTTTGCAAAGTCCTATCATTTTTCTTTTTCTTCCTTTTAGAAGAACTAGGTACATCAATATTATTTCTCTGAGAATCATGCTTGATTCTCTTAGGGTGGCCTTCAGGATACAAAGGTTCTTGAGTCATTCTACCAGTTCTAGTAGCCACTCTAATAGAATAATCATTTTTCTTACTATTCATTTTATCAAGCACTTCTTTCTGAGCTTTAAGTACTTGTTCTACTCGAGTGGTAACCATAGAAGCATGTTTGCTAACAAGTTTAAGTTCACCTCTAATATTAGCCATATAATCACCCAAGCGTTTAATCATATAAGCATCTTGTTTGAATTGTCTACCAAAATAAGCATTAAAGTCATCTTGCTTAAACATAAAGTCATCCAACTCATCCAAGCACTGACTAGCAATTTTAATAGGAGGGACTTCAGCTTTATCATATCTATAGAGAGAATTTACCTTTACTACCTGTGTCGGGATATCGGGATCAGGAGGTTCTTCAGTGAATAAGGAATTGAGATCATATACTTCTTCAACAGGCGGTAAATTAAGACTGTGTATCTCTTCAATAGGAGGTAAATTCTTAACATCTTCAGCTTTAATACCTTTTTCTTTCATAGATTTCTTTGCCTCTTGCATATCTTAGGGACTGAGAAATAGAACACCTCTCTTCTTCGGAGTTGGTTTAGGAATAGGCTCGGTAATTGGCTCAGGAGCTAGCTCAGGAAGTGGCTCGGGAGGTGCCCAATTATTTTCATTTGTCAACATATTATTCAATAGAATTTCAGCTTTTTTCCTAAAAAGTGAACCAACACAACTATCCAGGTAATCTCTGGAAGCATCGGTTAGTCCATTATAAAAGATATCAAGTATTTCAGGTTTCTTAAGAGGATGATCAGGCAAAGCATTACGTAACTTGAGAAGCCTCCCCCAAGCTTGTGGGAGACTCTCTTCTTTAATTTGCACGAAGTTGTATATTTCCCTCAAAGCAGCTTGTTTCTTATGAGCAGGGAAATATTTAGCAGAGAAGTAATAAATCATATCCTGTGGACTACGCACACAACCATGATCAAGAGAATTAAACCATATCTTAGCATCACCCTTTAATGAGAACGGAAATATTTTGTGTAAATAAAGGTAGCGCGATCTCTCATCATTAGTAAACGGGGCGGCTATATCATTTAACTTAGTAAGATGTGCCATAACAGTTTCAGATTCATAGCCATAAAAAGAATCAGATTCAACCAAAGTAATTATATCTGGATCAACAGAAAATTCATAATAATCTTTATCGGGAACACAGATAGGTGAAGTAGCAAAAGCAGGGTCGGGTCTCATTCTATCTCTAAGAGATTCTTTACTCCATTTAACTAGCAGCCTCTTAAGTTCGTATCTATCCTGGCAAGCAAAAATAGCTACAGAAGATTCCGCATCAAAAAGATAACCCTCAGGAATAGCAGGCATATTTTCATCATCACTCTCATCATCGTATTCAGATTCAATAATTTCTCTTTCTCTAGACCTAGCAATTTGCTCATTGAGAAATTTACCAAGGGGCACAGTATTATCAAGCATAGAAGTAGTTTTATCATAAGTATCAGGCATAGAAGAAGTGGCATCATCAATAACATGCGACATATCAGAGTTCATAGCAGTAGCAGGTTTAGGTGTCGCAAGCTTACTTATAACGGAAGGAGAATCTAGTGCAGAGCTAGATCGCAGTTCCTTACCTCCCCTCGTAGTTGAGGGAAAAATAGTAGTTCGATCGTCTTTCAAGTTCTTCATAGTGTCCAGCAGATATAAATCCCAAGTAACTCAAAGAATAGAGCTAAACTCAAAGAATAGAGCTATGCTCCCCGGCAACGGCGCCAGAAAAAGGTCTTGATAACCCACAAGTATAGGGGATCGCAACAGTTTTCGAGGATAGAGTATTCAACCCAAATTTATTGATTCGACACAAGGGGAGCCAAAGAATATTCTCAAGTATTAGCAGCTGAGTGTTTAGTAGCAAAGTAATATGATAGTGGTGGTAACGGTAACAAAAGTAAAGACAGCAAAAAGTAATGTTTTTGGTATTTTGTAGTGATTGTAACAGTAGCAACGGAAACGTAAATAAGCGAGAACCAGTATATGGAAAACTCGTAGGCACCGGATCAATGATGGATAATTATGCCGGATGTGGTTCTTCATGTAACAGTCATAATATAGGGTGACACAGAACTAGCTCCAATTCATCAATGTAATGTAGGCATGTATTCTGAATATAGTCATACGTGCTTATGGAAAAGAACTTGCATGACATCTTTTGTCCTACCCTCCCATGGCAGCGGGGTCCTATTGGAAACTAAGGGATATTAAGGCCTCCTTTTAATAGAGAACCGGAACAGAGCATTAGCACATAGTGAATACATGAACTCCTCAAACTATGGTCATCACCGGGAGTGGTCCCGATTATTGTCACTTCGGGGTTGCCGGATCATAACACATAGTAGGTGACTATAGACTTGCAAGATAGGATCAAGAACACACATATATTCATGAAAACATAATAGGTTCATATATGAAATCATGGCACTCGGGCCCTAGTGACAAGCATTAAGCATAGCAAAGTCATAGCAACATCAATCTCAGAACATAGTGGATACTAGGGATCAAACCCTAACAAAGCTAACTCGATTACATGATAAATCTCATCCAACCCATCATCGTACAGCAAGCCTACAATGGAATTACTCACGCACGGCGGTGAGCATCATGAAATTGGTGATGGAGGATGGTTGATGATGACGACGGCGACGAATCCCCCTCTCCGGAGCCCCGAACAGACTCCAGATCAGCCCTCCCGAGAGAGATTAGGGCTTGGCGGCGGCTCCGTATCGTAAAACGTGATGATTTCTTCTCTCTGATTTTTCTCCCCGAAAGCCAATAAATAGAGTTGGAGTTGGCGTCGGAAGGTGTCCAGGGGGACACGAGGTAGGGGGGCGTGCTCAGGAGGGGGGGCGCCCCCCACCCTCGTGAACAGGGTGTGGGCCCCTTGGTCTTCATCTTTGGTGAGGATTTTTTATTATTTATTCTAAGATATTCCATGGAGTTTCAGGTCATTTCGAGAACTTTTATTTTCTGCACAAAAACAACATCATGGCAATTCTGCTGAAAATAGCGTCAGTCCGGGTTAGTTCCATTCAAATCATACAAGTTAGAGTCCAAAACAAGGGCAAAATTGTTTGGAAAAGTAGATACAACGGAGACGTATCAAGTCGCGCTTGGATGGTGCAGTTGCTTATCTGGCTCGACTGAAAGCGGCGATGACTCAAGTGGATGCTGAACTCTGGCCTCAGGCGGAGCTGTCTCAAGACCTCGAGTCCCTGGTGACTCGACTAAATCAGATTCCAGCCACAGTGCAAGAGTGGAAGAAATCTTCCGCTCCCTGTGGTGCCGATGTCGCCTTGTCATTGGTCCGAGTGCACTGCAAGGAGGCTAAGAAAGACAAGCTGGCAGCTCTCAAAGTGGAGAATACTAAGAAGCACTCTTTCCAGGACTTCATGGACACCTTCCTCGAGGCGGCCACTCGCATTGCCGATAGCATACCTCGACAGCTTCTGCGATCCGGCCAGTCCTTCTCCCGCCGAGTGATTGAAAAAAACATTATGCTTCACCTTTATTTGCCTCGGGATGCCGAGTGATTTTGTAACCATTAAAACTCCTTCGGGTCTGGTGCCCGAGTACTTTTAATCTGCGGTTAGGAAACTCTAGATTTATCTTTGAATACATTGGGTTTATCTTCGAGTGAAGTCTGTTCTTCACTTGGATCGGCTTCTCATCGTTTGATGCAGGTGCTGAAGAAGGATCAGCAGTCGACCCGTTGATGGGCCCTTGGCAGCATTGATCAGCTCATCAGCGAGGTACTTAGCAATGGTCTTGACATTCCTGTCATCAGCGAGGGGTCAATCATTGGGTGCACACAATCTCGTCCTTCTTCTTGACGGTGCAGCCCCCGGGTGGGGGGGTCAACCCGCAGCCTCACTCACCACTCGGTATGATTTTTCAAACTTAGGCGAGCACTGGGCTGCAGCTAAGCCTCCTAGTGGGAGGGCTATTCACCACTCGGTAGGATTTTTCAAACTTAGGCGAGCACTGGGCTGCAGCTAAGCCCCCGAGTGGTAGGGCTGCTCACCACTCGGTAGGATTTTTCAAACTTAGGCGAGCACTGGGTTGCAGCTAAGCCTCCGAGTGGGAGGGTTGCTCACCACTCGGTAGGATTTTTCAAACTTAGGCAAGCACTGGGCTGCAGCTAAGCCCCCGAGTGGGAGGGCTGCTCACCACTCGGTAGGATTTTTCAAACTTACGCGAGCACTAGGCTGCAGCTAAGCCTCCAAGTGGGAGGGCTGCTCACCACTCGGTAGGATTTTTCAAACTTAGGCGAGCACTGGGCTGCAGCTAAGCCTCCGAGTGGGAGGGCTGCTCAC
>NC_041383.1:646038332-646064356 GCF_002162155.2 Triticum dicoccoides | reverse complement strand
TTAGGCGAGTATTGGACTGCAGCTAAGCCCCCGAGTGAGAGGCGGGCTCACCACTCGGTAGGATTTCTTGGGCGAGTACTGGACTGCAGCTAAGCCCCCGAGTGAGAGGCAGACTCACCACTCGGTAGGATTTTTGTCACTTAGGCAAAACAGATTCGCAGCTAAGGCGATACGTACAAAAGAAACAAACAACAATCATTCGGAAGAAAATGAAATTATATCTTGTGATAGCCAAACTAAGAGGTATTTCTTATTACATCTCATCAGTCTAAATTCTTAAGAGTAAAAAGGGCAGAGCAAATCCGCATTCCAAGCACGTGGTTCATCTTTGTTGTGCTCGACATTGAAGAGACGGTATGCTCCGTTGTGGAGCACCTTGGTGATGACGAAAGGGCCCTCCCAAGCAGGGGCGAGCTTGTGTGGCTTCTGCTGATCCACTTGGAGGACCAAGTCCCCTTCTTGAAATGCTCGACCTCTTACGTTCCGGGCATGGAATCGACGCAGGTCTTGTTGATAAATGGTCGACCGGATCAAGGCCATCTCTGTTTCTTCCTCTAGAAGGTCAACTGCATCTTGTCGAGCTTGCTCTGCTTCCTCTTCTGAGAAGAGTTCGACTCGGGGAGCGTTGTGGAGCAAATCGCTCGGAAGTACGGCTTCGGCTCCGTAGACTAGGAAGAATGGAGTCCGTCCGGTCGACCGACTGGGAGTTGTCCTTAGACCTCGAAGTATTGATGGGAGCTCATCAACCCAAGCTCCTGCCGCATGCTTGAGGTCACGCATCAACCGGGGCTTCAGTCCCTTGAGAATCAATCCATTCGCTCGCTCAGCTTGCCCATTCGACTGAGGATGGGCGACCGAAGCATAATCGACCCTCGTACCTTCGGTGGCACAAAAGGCTCTGAATTCATCGGAGTCAAAGTTTGATCCATTTTCCGTGATGATGCTGTGTGGCACACCATAGATGAATATCAACTCTCTGATGAAACTCACGGCAGTACTTGCTTCAAGGTTTTTGATGGGCTTAGCTTCGATCCACTTGGTAAACTTGTCGACTGCTACTAGCACGTGGGTAAATCCGCTCATGCCAGTCCTCAGGGGTCCAACCATGTCCAATCCCCAAACAGCAAAAGGCCAGACGAGTGGGATAGTCTTCAGAGCTAATGCAGGTTTATGGGACATGTTGGAGTAAAACTAACAGCCTTCACACTTGTCCACTATTTCTTTTGCCATCTCATTGGCACGAGGCCAGTAAAATCCGGCTCGGTATGCTTTGGCCACGATATGATGACCACAAGTCCCCGAGTGAATATCATTGAGGATCATTCGGCCTTCTTCTAGAATGATGCACTTTTGGCAAACCCCAGTTACACTTCCTCTGAACAACTGACCTTTATCACAGTGAAGGCTTTAGACCATCGGACGATCTGTCGAGCCTCTTCTTCATCCTCTGGAAGTTCTTTCCTAAGAATGTATGCAATGTACGACATTGTCCAGTCGGGAGTGATGACCAAAACCTCCATGACTAAGTCGACCACAGCTGGGATTTCGACTTCAGTCGGGTCTGTGGCACTCTTGGGCTGTGGTGATTCTTCGGTGAAAGGATCTTCTTGAACTGAAGGTGAATGAATATGTTCCGAAAACACATTTCGGGGAATGGCCTCTCTCTTTGAACCTATCTTGGCCAACTCATCCACAGCTTGATTTTTCAATCGGGGTATATGGTGAAGCTCCAAACCTTCAAACTTCTTCTCCAGCTTTCTCACTGCATTGCAATAACCAGTCATGACTGGGCTCCTGACATCCCATTCCTTCATCACTTGATTAACCACCAAATCTGAGTCGCCATAGACCATAAGGCGATGGACGCCGAGTGAAATGGCCATACGCAACCTGTATAAAAGTGCTTCATATTCGGCTTCATTATTGGAGGAATCAAAATGAATCTGGAGAACATAACTAAGCTTGTCTCCGCGGGGGGATACCAAAACTACCCCAGCGCCTGAACCATTCAGCATCTTGGAGCCATCAAAGAACATAGTCCAATGCTCCGAGTGAACTTGAGTCGGCAATTGCTGCTCAATCCACTCGGCAAGGAAATCTGCAATTGCTTGGGACTTGATAGCCTTGTTTGCCTCAAACTTGATATCCAATGGAAGGAGTTCAATCGCCCATTTTGCCACTCGACCAGTTGCATCTCTGTTATTCAGAATTTCAGATAGTGGTCCGTCGCTGACGACTGTAATGGAGTGATCAAAGAAATAATGCGCAACCTTCTTCATGGTCATGTATATTCCATAGACAAGCTTCTGATAATAAGGATATCGTTGCTTGGATGGAGTCAAAACTTCAGAGAGATAATAAACTGGGCGTTGAACCTTGTAAGCTTTTCCTTCTTCTTCTCGCTCGACCGTGAGTACTGTACTAACAACTTGTCCAGTGGCTGCAATGTAGAGCAGTAAAGGCTCTTTGCTGATTGGCGCAGCAAGCACTGGCTGGGTGGAAAGCAGGGTTTTGAGCTCTGCAAACGCTGCGTCAGCTTCCTCAGTCCACTCGAACTTATCAGATTTTTTCATCAGTCGGTAAAGAGGCAAGGCCTTTTCACCAAGACGAGAAATGAATCGACTCAGAACGGCCAAACAACTAGTCAGCTTCTGAACGTCATGCACTCGCACGGGGCGTTTCATCCGGAGAATGGTATCAACTTTTTCTGGATTGGCATCGATCCCTCGTTCGGAAACGAGAAAACCGAGTAACTTTCCTCCTGGAACTCCGAATGTGCACTTTGATGGATTAAGCTTGATATCGTACATTCTTAGGTTGGCAAAGGTTTCTGCGAGGTCAGTCAATAGGTCGGACCCTTTGCGAGACTTGGCCACAATGTCATCCATGTATGCTTCCACATTCCGACTGATTTGAGTGAGCAGGCACTTCTGAATCATTCTCATGATCGTGGCTCCAACATTTTTAAGACCAAATGGCATGGTGACATAACAAAAGCACCCGAATGGGGTGATGAAGGCTGTTTTTATTTCATCGGGGCCATACAGTCGGATCTGATGATACCCGAAATATGCGTCTAAGAAAGACAAGCACTCACACCCTGCAGTCGAGTCAACAATCTGATCGATGCGAGGGAGAGGGAAGTGATCTTTTATGCTTGAAATCAATGCACACATGAAGTGAATCATCCTTCTTGGGGACCATGACTACATTGGCTAGCCACTCGGAGTGGTAGATTTCACGGATGAACTCCGCTGCCAACAGCCGAGCCACTTCTTCGCCAATTGCTTTTCTCTTCTGCACGGCGGACCGCCAAAGGTGCTCTTTGACGGGTTTTACCTTGGGGTCGACACGCAAACGGTGCTCAGCCAGTCCCCTGGGTACACCTGGCATGTCAGAGGGTTTCCATGCGAAGATGTCTCAGTTCTCACGGAGGAACTGGATGAGCGCTTCTTCCTATTTGCTGTCGAATGTTGTTGATATATGAGTCGGTGCAGCATTGGGATCGGTCGGGTGAATATGAATCGGCTTCGTTTCACCAGTCGACTGAAACGCAGAGTCTGTAGTAGGCTTCTTGGCCTGGAGCAAATCACTCGGATCTGCGCTCTTCTGATACTCTTGCAATTCAACCACTGCCATCTATGCATCGATAATTTTGGAACCTTTCTGGAAACATTCCTCTGCCTTCTGCCGATTGCCAATAACTATGATCACACCTTTGGGGCCAGGCATCTTCGGCTTGAGATACACATAACATGGTCAAGCCATAAAACGTGTGTAGGCTGGCCTACCCAGGATGGCATGATAGGCACTCTGGAAATCCACGACTTCAAATGTCAACTTCTCCTGACGGTAATGCTTGGAATCATCGAAAACCACATCGAAGGCAATCTGGCCGAGTGATTCGGCTTTCTTTCCAGGGATAACACCATGAAAGCTCATGTTTCCCTCGCTAAGTTTGGATATCGGAATGCCCATCCCCTTCAAGGTTTCAGCGTAAAGAATGTTCAAAGCACTGCTACCGTCCATCAGTACTTTGGTCAGTCGAGTGCCCCCGACCACGGGGTCGACCACCAGTGCTTGCCTCCCAGGGGTGGCTACACGAGCAGGATGATCAGACTAGTCGAATGTGATGGTTGTCTGAGACCATCTCAAGTATGTGGTCGTCGCCGCCGGAGCGTCCATATTTACTTCTCTGTTGATGACCTTCAGTCGACTCTTGCTCTCAACATCAGCAAAAATCATCAGAGTTGAATTGACTTTGGGATAACCATCGTCTTCCTCTTCATCCCCATCTTTGTCTGACTCGTTCTCCTTGTCATTGGGTTGTTTCTCCCGGAACTGCTGGATCAGGAGTCGACATTGCCGAGTGGTATGCTTCGGGTAAATCAGATTACCTTATTCATCCTTCTTCGTGTGGATGTGACATGGCAAATCTAGCACATCATTCCCTGCTTGATCCTTTACCTTCTTAGGGGGCCAGGGCCCCTTAGGTTTTACTTTAAACTTTCCTTGATTCACTGCTGCAATCTCTCCAGGTGCCGCTGGTTCTGCCTTACGCTTTTGTTTCCGATTGGAGTTACCCCCACCGGCCTCTTGGCCGACTGGTTTACTCTTCCCGCTATGGACTCGATCCTCTTCTTCTCCGTTAGCGTACCAGGTTGCTATCTCCATCATCTGAGTCAAAGTCATATCCCCAGTCCGACCGAACTTCAAGACCAACTCTCTATATTTGACGCCTTCCTTGAAAGCGCATACTGCTTGGTGCTCTGATACATTCTCAATGGTGTGATGCAGAGTGGTCCATCTTTGAATGAACTCCCTCAAAGTCTCACTCGGCTTCTGCATGCAATGCTGCAACTCGGGCAACCCGGCTGGTCGCTTGCATGTGCCCTCAAAAGTTCTGATGAACACTCGAGCTAGCTCCTCCCAACTATGTATACTGCCTGGAGCCAACTGAGTCAACCACGCTCGGGCCTACCCTTCCAACATAAGAGGGAGATGCTTCATCGCTATCTCATCGTTTCCATCTCCAATCTGTACCGCCACTCGGTAATCCTCGAGCCAGGTTTCGGGCTTGGATTCTCCAGTGAACTTACTGACTTCGGTTGCCAACCTGAAGTTTGGAGGAATTATTGCCGCTCTGATGGCTCTGCTGAAACACTCTGGGCCTGAAACATGCAGCCTGCTGCCACTTAGACGATCCCTGCCAAGGTCTCCTCTATGTGCTCTGTTCTGGTCGACCAAGCCTTGGACGAGAATGGATCTCGCATCGAAGCCTGGCTCTCTTGGGTCAACTGGAGCTCTGCGCTCGCTACTGTGATGGCGTCTGTCATCATTCTGCCGAGGCACGTACAACGCACTCCTCGGAGGAGGAGTAGGCACTCGACGATGATTGTCGTGGTCGAACTGGCGATCATACTGCCCACGGCCTTCCCGCCGCAGGGGCGATCTTGGGCTATGAGCCGACTGGACTATATCCGCTAGTACGGATCTACTGTGAATCCTATTCCGCGACTGAGACACTGCAGTGTTCTGCTCTCCTGCTGCCCGGAGCAAGGCCCGGATCTGCATCATCCCTCTGCCAGCCTCCGACTGGGAAGGCTGAATTGACTCTACTATTCGGGCCGCAGCTGCGAGGTTTTGAATCGGAGTACGGTATACCTTAGGTGGAGGTGGAAAAAGTTGTCGTCGACTGGACTCATGAATCCGCTCCTGAGCGCGCTCATCGAGAGCACGCTGAAGGTTATCCAGTCCAGTGCGCTCAGCCAGATTGGCTAGGCGCACCTCCTCCAAGGCCCGAGCCTCGGGGGTTTCTTCAACGATGGGCGTATGGAGTGCATCCATGTTGCGGCAACGAAGTTCTTCTCTCTGCTGCGAAGAGAGGGGTTCGGGTCGGTATTCCTCGTGGACACACGATAGATCGCTGTCTCTGTCTTCGTCGTGCTCACGGCGAAAACCAGGCGGACTGTGAGGTCCGTCGACCATCAAAACTTCTGCCGCAGGATCGCTGCTATCGCATTCGGATGCGGTCTCTGTCGTGGTTCTAAGTCTGACAGTAGAATGGGAGGTAGGTATGGAGAGGCAAGATCCTAGCTATGGAGCAGTTGTGAAGACACTGGATGTACGAGTTCAGGCCCTTCTCGGAGGAAGTAAAAGCCCTACGTCTCGGAGCCCGGAGGCGGTCGACTGGATTATGTATGTATGGATTACAAGAGTCCGAACCCCTTACACTGAGGAGGGGGTGGCTTATATAGTGTCCGCCAGACCCCTCTGGCCCTCAGTAATGCAGGGTTTAAAGTACATTAAGTCTAGGCGTTACTGGTAATGCCTTACATAAAGTGTCCTAAATGCCATAAAGACTACTTAATTACAGACCGTTTGGATGCAGAGTGGCTCTTGATCTCCTGGTGGTCGAGTGAGTCTTCATGGTCGAGTCCTTCGAGTTCGTCGAGTGAAGTCCCTCTTGGTCGACTGGAAGGCAGTTTCTTCTGAGGGTGTCCTTGGGTGGGGTACTTAGAACAGGTCTATGACCCTACCCTAGGTACATGACTTCATCATTAGCCCCCGAATGGATCGAGGTTTGAGTGAGGAAGGAGTTGATATTATTTCCGACCTGCTTTTGTGTTCTGGATATGTATCGTCTTGGACCAATAATCTCTTCATTGATAACAACAACTTTTCTTTCAGTCGCCTTGATCCATTCTTTTCTCTCGTCGAATGAACTTTTGAACTTAGTAATTTCCGAGTGACGGATCGCAGGAAATTTCTCGTCTGACAGATCGATCTGTTGTTAGCGGATTTTGCGGGATCCGAATTTTGGGAAGTGCGCGAAGCGGGGCGGACCGCGGCGCTCGGATGGGATAGGGCATAGATGCCTCGATTCCCGCGTTGTATTTTTTGCCACGTATCGCGTACGCGTGACTGTTTCGGGATGTGATTGGATTGCCTGGGCCCACTTGTCATCCACTCGGAAGCGGCTCTATAAAATGCGCCCGGCGAGGGTGTTTGAACAGTACTTCTCCAATCCCCCTTCTGTCCTCTCCACCTCCGCCCGCATCGCCTACTCTCGCCTCTGCCCAACCACTCCTCGTGTGCTTCGACGGCAACAATGGTGAAGGAGAAGACAGCGGCTCTGGAGCGCGCGAAGAAGGCGACAGCGACGGGGAAGGCGAAAGGGAGAGCGACTAGTCGGGGAGGATCCTCGTCCAGGTCCCGCCTGCCGCAAGGCTGGGTCCAAGGGGATTGGATCCGGTCGACCATCACCGAGACGGATCTCACTGAGATGGCCAACGAGGGTTTGATCCCCCACAGAGCAGCAAGGCTCCTGGGGAACGAGTGGCAACCACAGCCGGAAGAGGGTGAGTGTGTCCTTCTGGCTACCCACCTCGACCGTGGGTTCTCTCTGCCTCCGAGTGTTTTCTTTCGTGGTTTCTTGAATTTCTTTGGGGCGCAACTCCACCACTTCAATCCGAATTCCATCGCCTACCTTGTTGCCTTCGTGTCCATGTGCGAGAACTTCCTGGGCTGTCGACCGCACTGGGGTCTGTTCAAGCACATATTCACTTGTCGTTCTCAGACAGTGAAAAAGGCGAGTCTAGATGACGATAAGACCAAGGTTATTCAGATGTGCGGGGGGCTTGGGATTCAGATGAGGAGCAAGAGCACTTTTCCGGCCATGACTCTCCCTGAGTCGGTCAGAGGTTGGCAGTCGACTTGGTTCTACTGCCAAGACAAGTCGACGCCGGGGCAGTCGAGTGGTCTCCCTCTGTTTTCTATGGACCGAGTGAACAAGCCCTCATCTCTGAAAGTGCTCCCTGAGGAGAAAGCCCAAGTGAAGATGTTGATGGAGCGTGTAGTTCAGTTAGTTCGGGAAGGAGTGACGGGTATGGACCTTCTGGAGGTCTTCCTTAGGCGGCGCATCCAGCCTCTTCAGTACCGAGGCCATTGTATGTGGTTGTACTGTGGAACCGAGGATGAGACTCGGGTCCATCCAGAAGCAGTCGATGATGCCACACTGGGGTGGATGGCCGCGGTCACAGGGAACAAAGACAACCCTCGAGGAGCCAGGAGGATTCCACCACTCGACCATTCTAGCACTCCAGACAAGGTATGCCCACTTTATCTTCAATCGTAATCTTGCCATACTTATTCTGCTTTCGCTGCAAATCGGCCGACTGATCTTTATTTTGCTGTCTGTCAGGCCTTCACCGAACTATACTCGATGCCCAATGGAGCACAAACGCCGACTGAAGAGGAGGAAGGAAGTGGGGGCGAAAGCCAGGAGGAGTGGGACTCGGACGCTGCTGATGATGATGAAGATGACGACTCTGATGGGGAGGAAGAAGAGGTGGAGGAGGAGGAAGTTGTACCGCCTCGCACGGAAAGGCGATCGAAGCTCATCCATGACCCTGCGACTGAACGTGGCAAGGGGGTCGCGACTGTCGCGCAGTCGACCAAGCGCCCTCGGACCACTTCTCTGGCGCCGACTGAGAAGGCTCCGAAGCAATCTCGAATGGCGCCATCGAAACCGGCGAGGGTCTTGCCGAAGATGAAGGTGTCGATTCCCACCATATCAGGGTAAAAATGCTATTCGAGTCTTCTTGCTCTATGTGAGTTTATTTTTGGTCGACTCATGAGTTAACCGACTGATTTTTGGGGTTGCAGTGCTGCTACTTCTGATACCTCGGCCAGGGCTGACGATCATGAGATGGAAGATGCTGCTACCTCAAAACCTGGTATGACTCTTGTAATTCCGTCTTTTAGTCGATTGGCTCTTGGTCTCTAATTCTGATTCTTTTCTGTAGCTCCATCCAATGTCGTTATCACCCTTCCTGACGACCACGACGATGAGGAACCACTGAAGCAAAGGAGGAGCAGGAAAGCGTCTGCTGGCAGGGTGACTCAGGACGTGCCAGCACCCGAGACACTGGTCGCGGAGGGAGAGGACACCACTCGGCCCACCATATCTTTTGCGGTGCCGTTGACGAGTGCTCACCCTGCATCGTCGAGTGCAGCACAGCCTTCACTCTTCTCGACCCACTACGTCCTAGAGGACCAAGCCAGTGCTGCAAAAGAAGTGATACGCCAGGCGGGAGTCATGATGGAGCAGGTGAAAGCCATCCGAGAGGCTAGCCAGGCAGCCTATGACGCCAGTTCCGCTCTCCAGAGTAACGTTTAGGTCAGTCGGTCATCGCCTGTTCTGTTAGGATATGATGTCTGAAGATTCTTCTTTTCCAAAATTCTTAGTGATTTTCCTACACCCACTGGGTGTGTCGATTGAAATTCCGAACTAGTGGGGGCACACTGAGTGCATCCACTGGGTGTAGTCCCCAAGGCTATGGTGGACCGCTGGCGGTCGACCATAGTCTTTATGTTTTGAACCTTTTCTTTTATTCGATTAGGTCGAACGGACTTTCAGACCGGTGGAGGCACGCTGAGTGCACCCACTGGGTGTAGTCCCCGAGACTGTGGTCGACTGCTGGCAGTCGACTATAGTCTTTATGTCTTAAATTTATTTTTCACTCGACTAGGTCGAATGGGTTCATAGACCGGTGGGGGCACGCTGAGTGCACCTACTGGGTGTAGTCCCCGAGACTGTGGTCGACTGCTGGCAGTTGACTATGTCTGAAGAACACCTCTTTTTTTTGGGTCGACTGGTCGACTCTAGTTGGTAAAACTAGTGGGGGCACGCTGAGTGCACCCACTGGGTGTAGTCCCCGAGAATATGGTCGAATGTTTGCATTCGGTTGTAGTCTTAGAAACATATGGTTTTTCCTTAGTCACTCGGAAGTGAATTGTTTTTGACATCTGTCGATTGATTCTTCGTAGAAATCCTATGACCTTGCGGCTCGTTACACCGAGCTGGAGAACAAACACATCCAGCTCGAGCTTGATCTGAAGCTGGTCCAGGAGAATTTGGCGAAGGCGAAGGAAGAAGCCAAAGGTATGTTTGGTGAGGCTTCCGACGACTGCCTTTGCTCCTCATTTGATTCAAATTCTGACCTTGCTGTAACCTTGCAGGCAAAGTGAAGGAGGCCCAGAAGAAGAAAGACCTAGAGTTGGCTGAGATGCAGAAAACAGCTTTAGAGAAGACCAGACTTGCAGATGAGAAGTTGACTTTGGTCACCAAGCTTGAAGAAGAAAACACCAATCTGAAAGCTGCTCTTGCCATTGCCAACAAGGAGGTCAGTCGACTGAAAAGCGATAAAGTTGCTCTGAATGACAAGGCCAGTGAGTTGACGGGGAAGAGGAACGATCTGGAGGCTTATCTGGGTGGACTTGCCAAGAAGTTGTTCCTCATGCTCGAAGGTAATCCTTTGCACCAAACAATTATTTTTACAGTGATCTTTCCATTCGACCGTTGTTTTGACTCGGTGGTTGTGCTTGCAGAATTTTGCCAAAACTTTGAAGAGGAGACTGGTCGACTGGAGCCTAACCTGGACCCCATCAACTCTCCGGTGAATGATGAAGTCGCCATGAATGTGCTCCGGCTAGAATCTTGTGTTGTTTCCGTCATCGACTATCTCGCAAGGCTGAAGGTCGCCACTTCCCGCATCGATACTACGCTCTGGCCCAGGGAGATGCTCTAGAATGACCTCGAGTCTCTGATGACTCGACTGAACACAGTTCCAGGTCGAGTGCAGGAGTGGAAGAAGTCTTCTCCCAGGTGTGGTGCAGATGTCGCTCTGTGTCTGGCCCGAGTCCATTGCAAGGATGCGCGAGAAGACAAGTTGGCGGCTCTTCGGGTGGCTAACACCAAGAAGCATGATTTTCGGTCCTTCATGGAAACCTTCATCGCCGCTGCCACTCGGATTGCTGATGGGATCGACCTCGACGAGTTTGTTGCACCTTCCAGCTTAGCGCCTGAGTGATTTTGTAACCGATAAACCTTAACAGGCTTAGCGCCTGAGCACTTTCGGTTCCGTTAGGTATTTATCCGAACTTGGATTCGACGTTTGAATATTCTTGCATTTGGTTTGAGGTATCTTTTGCAGGTTAAAGCGAGGTGCTTATTGCAATCGACTTGTACCCCAATTCACTTAGGCAGGCATTGGGCTGCAGCTAAGCCCCCGAGTGGGAGGTTTGCTCTCCACTCGGTAGGATTTTCAAAACTTAGGCGAGCACGGGGCTGCAGCTAAGCCTCCGAGTGGGAGCTCGGTAGGATTTTCAAAAACTTAGGCGAGCACGGGGCTGCAGCTAAGCCCCCGAGTGGGAGGTTTGCTCTCCACTCGGTAGGATTTTCAAAAACTTAGGCGAGCGCGGGGCTGCAGCTAAGCCTCCGAGTGGGAGGTCTACTCTCCACTCGGTAGGATTTTCAAAAACTTAGGCGAGCACGGGGCTGCAGCTAAGCCCCCGAGTGGGAGGTTTGCTCTCCACTCGGTAGGATTTTCAAAAACCTAGGCGAGCACGGGGCTGCAGCTAAGCGCCCGAGTGGGAGGTTTGCTCTCCACTCGGTAGGATTTTCAAAAACTTAGGCGAGCGCGGGGCTGCAGCTAAGCCTCCGAGTGGGAGGTTTGCTCTCCACTCGGTAGGATTTTAAGGTGTTCCTCTTATAGAAGGCACATTGTACTTGTGGCGTAGCTCGGAGGAGAGGGTAGCAGTCGACCTGCACCTCGTCCTCCTTGCGAGCGCACATTGCATTTGTGGCGTAGCTCGGAGAAGAGGGTAGCAGTCGACCTGCACCTCGTCCTCCTTGCGAGCGCACGTTGTATTTGTGGCGTAGCTCAGAGGAGAGGGTAGCAGTCGACCTGCACCTCGTCCTCCTTGCGGGCGCATGTTGTATCTGTCCTTAGGCGAGTACTTGGACTACAGCTAAGCCTCCGAGTGGGAGACTGCTTCACCACTCGGTAGGATTTTATTAAAACTTAGGCGAGTACTTGGACTGCAGCTAAGCCTCCGAGTGAGAGACTGGCTCACCACTCGGTAGGATTTTATTTAAACTTAGGCGAGTACTTGGACTGCAGCTAAGCCTCCGAGTGGGAGTCTGGCTCACCATTCGGTAGGATTTTATTAAAACTTAGGCGAGTACTTGGACTGCAGCTAAGCCCCCGAGTGGAGTCTGGCTCACCACTCGGTAGGATTTTATTGAAACTTAGGCGAAACGGATTCGCAGCTAAGCCCCCGAGTGGGAGTCTGGCTCACCACTCGGTAGGATTTTATTGAAACTTAGGCAAAACGGATTCGCAGCTAAGCCCCCGAGTGGGAGGCTGGCTCACCACTCGGTAAGGATTTTTTTACAAACTTAGGCGAAACGGATTCGCAGCTAAGCCACCCACTGGGGGATTGCTTTATGTGGACAAAAGTAATACCAATTACTAGGAAAATTATAAAGCTCTTGTCTTTGATAAATATACTACTGAAGTACTTTTATTACAACTCATCCGAGTGAACACTTAAGTGTAAAATGGGCGGAGTAGCTCCGCGTTCCAAGCTCGGGGCTCGTCGATATTGTGCTTGAGGTTGTAGAGACGGTACGCTCCGTTGTGGAGAACCTTGGTGACGATGAAGGGTCCTTCCCAAGAAGGAGCAAGCTTGTGTTGTTTCTGCTGATCCACTCGGAGAACCAAATCCCCTTCTTGGAAGGCTCGACTCTTCATGTTTCTAGCGTGGAAGCGACGCAAGTCCTGTTGGTAGATGGTTGATCGGATTAGAGCCATCTCTCTTTCTTCCTCTAAAAGGTCGACTGCGTCCTGCCGCGCTTGTTCCGCTTCAGCTTCGTTGTAGAGCTCAACTCGAGGAGCATTGTGGAGCAGATCACTTGGCAAGACCGCTTCAGCTCCATAGACCAAGAAGAATGGAGTTCTTCCGGTCGACCGATTAGGCGTGGTCCGTAAACCCCAAAGCACTGAAGGAAGCTCGTCGAACCATGCTCCAGCTGCATGCTTGAGATCACGCATCAGTCGGGGTTTCAATCCCTTGAGGATCAAGCCATTGGCTCGCTCCGCTTGTCCATTCGACTGAGGATGGGCGACTGAAGCATAGTCGACTCGAGTGCCTTGAGATGTGCAGAACGCTCTGAATTCCTCTGAATCGAAGTTCGACCCATTGTCAGTGATGATGCTGTGTGGGACTCCATATCTGAATGTCAGTTCTCTGATGAAGCTGACTGCAGTACTGGCGTCAAGGTTCTTGATGGGTTTAGCCTCAATCCACTTGGTGAACTTGTCGACCGCTACCAGTACATGTGTGAAACCGCTTCGACCTGTCCTCAAGGGGCCTACCATATCCAACCCCCATACTGCGAAGGGCCAGACGAGTGGTATGGTCTTCAGAGCCGACGCAGGCTTGTGTGACATGTTGGAGTAAAACTGACATCCCTCGCACTTGTCCACTATCTCCTTTGCCATCTCATTCGCCCTTGGCCAGTAAAATCCGGCTCGGTATGCTTTGGCCACGATGGTCCGAGAGGACGCATGATGGCCACAGGTCCCCGAGTGGATATCATCAAGCATTATTCGACCTTCCTCTGGCGTTATGCATTTCTGACCAACTCCAGTCGTGCTCTCTCTGTACAGCTGCCCCTTGATCACAGTAAAGGCTTTGGATCGGCGGACGATCTGTCGAGCCTCTTCTTCGTCCTCTGGGAGCTCTTTCCTTAGGATATACGCGATGTACGGTATTGTCCAATCGGGAGTGATCACTAAAGCCTCCATGACCAAGTCGACCACTGCTGGAACTTCAACCTCAGTCGGATCTGTGGCACTCTTGGGCTGCGGAGCTTCTTCAGTAAAAGGATCTTCTTTGACTGATGGAGTATGAATATGCTCAAAGAACACACCACTGGGGATGGCTTCTCTCTTGGAACCTATCTTCGCCAAATCATCAGCCGCTTGATTTTTCAGTCGGGGTATATGATGGAGCTCTAATCCCTCAAACTTCTTCTCAAGCTTTCTCACTACATTACAGTATCCAGTCATGGCTGGGCTTCTCACGTCCCACTCCTTCATCACTTGGTTGACCACCAAATCTGAATCACCATAAACCATAAGGCGACGGACGCCGAGTGAGATGGCCATGCGCAACCCATACAAAAGGGCCTCGTATTCTGCCTCATTGTTGGAGGAATCAAAGTGAATCTGGAGCACATATCTGAGCTTATCTCCTCTGGGGGAAACCAGGACAACCCCAGCACCGGAACCATTCAACATCTTAGATCCATCAAAGAACATGGTCCAATGCTCCGAGTGAACTTCAGTCGGCTGTTGTTGTTCAATTCACTCGGCAAGGAAATCTGCTATTGCTTGGGACTTAATGTCTTTCTTTGCCTCAAACTTGATATCAAGGGGAAGGAGTTCAATCGCCCATTTCGCCACTCGACCAGTTGCATCTCTGTTGTGCAGAATCTCTGAAAGTGGAGCATCGCTGACGACTGTAATGGAATGATCAGAGAAATAATGAGCAACCTTCTTTGTGGTCATGTAGATTCCATACACAAGCTTCTGATAATGAGGATATCTTTGCTTTGATGGAGTCAAAACTTCAGAGAGATAATATACTGGGCGCTGAACTTTGAAGGCTTTCCCTTCTTCTTCCCGCTCGACCATAAGTATTGTACTGACGACTTGTCCTGTGGCTGCGATATAAAGCAACAGAGGCTCTTTGCTGATTGGAGCAGCAAGCACCGGCTGGGTGGAGAGCAGAGCTTTTAGCTCAGCAAACGCTGCATCAGCTTCTGGAGTCCACTCGAACTTGTCTGCCTTCTTCATCAGTCGGTAAAGAGGCAATGCTTTTTCACCGAGGCGAGAGATGAATCGACTTAACGCGGCCAAGCATCCAGTAAGTTTCTGGACGTCGTGCACTCGCACAGGGCGTTTCATTCGGAGTATGGTGCCAACCTTTTCAGGGTTAGCATCGATTCCTCGTTCTGAAACGAGAAAACTGAGTAACTTTCCGCCAGGTACTCCGAATGTGCACTTTGAAGGATTAAGCTTGATATCGTATCTCCTGAGATTGGCAAATGTTTCGGCTAGGTCAGTCAACAGGGTACGTGACTTGACCACAATATCATCCATATACGCTTCCACGTTCCGACTGATTTGAGTGAGTAGACACTTCTGAATCATCCTCATGAACATGGCTCTGGCATTCTTGAGGCCGAATGGCATAGTGATATAGCAGAAGCACCCGAATGGAGTGATGAAAGCTGTTTTGATCTCATCCGGTCCATACAGACGGATCTGATGGTATCCGGAGTAGGCGTCTAGAAAAGACAATCTCTCACATCCCGCAGTCGAGTCAACCATTTGATCAATGTGAGGGAGAGGAAAATGATCTTTCGGGCAGGCCCGATTGATGTGCTTGAAATCAATGCAATTTCGGAGTGAGTTGTCCTTCTTAGGAACCATGACGACATTGGCGAGCCACTCGGAGTGGTATATCTCTCGGATAAATCCTGCCGCCAATAGTCGAGCCACCTCCTCACCAATAGCTTTTCTCTTCTGGATGGCGGACCGCCGAAGATGTTCCTTGACTGGTTTTGCTGCCGAGTCGACTCTAAGGCGATGCTCAGCCAGTCCCCTGGGAACACCCGGCATGTCAGCAGGCTTCCATGCAAAGATGTCCCAGTTCTCACGGAGGAACTGGATGAGCGCTTCTTCCTATTTAGGGTCGAGTGTTGTGGAGATATGGGTCGGAGCTGCATCGGGGTCGGTCGGGTGAATGTGAACGGGCTTCGTCTCACCGATGACTGAAAAGATGACTCTGTGGCAGGCTTCTTAGCTCGCAACAATTCACCCGGATCAGCATTTTGCTTATATCCTTCTAGCTCGACTGCTGTCACCTGGGAATCGGCAATCTTTGAGCCTTTCTGGAAACACTCTTCTGCCTTTTTCCGATCACCAGTGACAGTTATCACGCCTTTGGGGCCGGGCA
Organism: Triticum dicoccoides; assembly: GCF_002162155.2. Classification (NCBI taxonomy): domain Eukaryota; kingdom Viridiplantae; phylum Streptophyta; class Magnoliopsida; order Poales; family Poaceae; genus Triticum; species Triticum dicoccoides. Next base: position 646,048,483 of record NC_041383.1, on the reverse strand, counting down.
TCTTCAATTTGAGGTACACGTAACATGGTCGAGCCATGAACCGTGCGTAAGCTGGTCTCCCCAAAATAGCGTGGTAAGCGCTCTGAAAATCCACGACCTCAAATGTCAGCCTCTCTTTCCGGAAATGTTTCGAGTCACCGAACACCACGTCCAGAGCTATTTGGCCGAGTGATTCGGCTTTCTTTCCAGGTATAACTCCATGAAAACTCATGTTGATTTTGCTCAATCGGGACATCGGAATGCCCATTCCTTTTAGCGTGTCCGCATATAATAAGTTCAGTCCGCTACCACCATCCATTAGCACCTTCGTCAGTCGAGTGCCTTCGACGATCGGGTCGACCACCAAAGCTTGCCTCCCAAGGGTGGCTATATGAGTCGGGTGATCTGACTGGTCGAATGTAATGGGAGTTTGGGACCATCTCAGATAACTGGGTGTCGCCGGGGCGACCATGTTCACCTCACGGTTGATAACCTTCAGTCGGCTCTTGCTTTCTACATCAGCAAAAATCATCAAAGTGGAGTTAACATGAGGGTATCCCGTCTCACTGTCCTCCTTGTCTTCGGCTTTGTCCGACTCCTTTTCCTTGTCCTTGGGCTGTTTTCCTTGGAACTGCTGGATCAGGAGCCGGCACTGGCGAGTGGTATGCTTCGGGTAAATGAAATTACCCTCTTCGTCTTTCTTCGTGTGGATGTGACACTGTAGATCCATCACGTCATTTCCTTCTTTATCTTTCACCTTCTTGGGGTTCCAGGATCCTTTGGGTTTTCCCTTGAACTTGCCCTGAGTCACGGCCAGAGCCTCCCCAGGAGCCGCTGGTTCGGCCTTCCGCTTCTGTTCCGACTGGAGTTTCCTTTCTCCGATTGACTCGGCTTGTACTTGCCGCTTCGGAGTCGGTCCTCCTCTTCACCATTGGCGTACTTGGTGGCAATTTCCATCATTCGACTTAGGGTCATATCTCCGGTCCGCCCAAACTTCAAACTTAACTCTCTTTTCTTGACACCATCCTTGAAAGCACAGACTGCCTGATGATGAGACACGTTCTCCACGGTATGATGCAAAGTAATCCACCTCTAAATGTACTCTCGTAAGGTTTCATTCGTCTTTTGCACGCAGACTTGCAGCTCTGTCAGCCCAGCTGGTCGCTTGCAGGTTCCTTCAAATGTTCTGACGAACACTCGGGAAAGATCTTCCCAAGTGTAAATACTGCTTGGAGTTAACTGATTCAGCCACGCCCTGGCCGAACCTTCCAACATGAGTGGCAAATGCTTCATGGCCACCTCATCATTCCCGCCGCCAATCTGTACCGCCACTCGGTAGTCCTCAAGCCAGGTTTCGGGCTTAGACTCACCGGTGAACTTGCTTACTCCAATTGCCAACCTGAAGTTGGGGGGAATCACTGCAGCTCTGATAGCCCTGCTGAAACATTCCGGACCTGAAATATGCACTCGGTTGCTAGTGGGCGCATCTCTGTCGTGGCCATCTCTATGAGCCCTGTTCCGATCGACCAAGCCTTGCACGATGATGGATCGTCCGTCGAAGCCTGGTTCCCGGGGGTCGACCGGAGCTCTTCGCCCCACACTGAGTTGACGCCTGTCATCTTGCTGCCGAGGAGCGTAAGACCCGCCTCTCGAAGGAGGAGTGGGCACTTGATGCCTATCATCATGATCATGTCGGTCACCGTATTGGTCTCGTCGATTCTCGCGTCCTTCACGCCGCGGAGGCGATCTAGGGCTATGAGCCGACTGAACCGTATTCGCAGCAACGGATCAACTGTGAATCCTGTTGCGTGACTGTGACACGGCCGAATTCTGATCTCCTGCTGCCCGAAGCAAATCTCTAATCTGCATCAAGCCTCTGCTAGCCTCCGACTGAGAGGGCTGAATTGACTCTGCTATATGGGTTGCAGCTGCTAAATTCTGAACCGGGGTTCGATATACCTGAGTCGGCGGGAAGAGTTGACGTCGACTGGAGTCGGGTACTCGTTGCCGCACGCGCTCGTCGAGTGCTCGCTGGAGATTCTCCAGACGAGCGCGTTCAGCCAAGTTGGCCAAACGCGCCTCTTCCAAGGCACGAGCCTCGGGGGTTTCTCCTGCGATAGGAGTATGCAGGGCATCCATGTTCCTGCGGCGAAGTTCTTCCCTTTGCAGGGAGTTAAGTGGCTCGGGTTGATACTCCTCATGGACTCGAGCGGGGTCACCTCCACCGTCCGCCCCGTCGTCACGGGGGAAGCCGGGAGGGCTACGAGGTCCATTGACCATCAAGACCTCCGCCGCTGGATCACTGTTGTCGCACTCGGATGCAGTCTCTACGGAGCCAGCCGACAGATCGAACAGGCCGTAGAGGCATTCGTCGGGCTCGATTGCCGCGACTTGGGTGGTGGCCGTCTAGCGAGCCACCGCATGCCTCACCCACCGCTGAAGTCTCGACCGACCAGATCGCTTGCGCTGGCGGGAAACAGGGAGGGATGACAACAGGGGAGTCGACCAATACGGAGTCGATGGTTGCCGCAGCAGAACGCCGCGGACACATGCGCGAAAATGCGTCGCTCCGCGGACGGGGAGCTCGTCGATGTCGAGTGGAGCCTCCTGGAGCCAAGCGGAGTCGTCGGCGATGAAGGTGAGAGCACCGAGACGGATCTCGCGGCCCTCGACCAAAACTCCACTAGCGACCATGATGAAAGTAATCGGAAGAATTGCAACTTCTCCAAAAATCGCTAAGACACCTGCCCCATGGTGGGCGCCAACTGTCGTGGTTCTAAGTTTGACAGTAGAATGGGGGGTAGGTATGGAGAGGCAAGATCCTAGCTATGGAGCAGTTGTGAAGACACTCGATGTACGAGTTCAGGCCCTTCTCGGAGGAAGTAAAAGCCCTACGTCTCGGAGCCCAGAGGCGGTCGACTGGATTATGTATGTATGGATTACAAGAGTGCGAACCCCTTACACTGAGGAGGGGGGTGGCTTATATAGTGTCCGCCAGACCCCTCCGGCCCTCAGTAATGCAGGGTTTAAAGTACATTAAGTCTAGGCGTTACTGGTAACGCCTTACATAAAGTGTCCTAAATGCCATAAAGACTACTTAATTACAGACCGTTTGGATGCAGAGTGGCTCTTGATCTCCTGGTGGTCGAGTGAGTCTTCATGGTCGAGTCCTTCGAGTTCGTCGAGTGAAGTCCCTTTTGGTCGACTGGAAGGCAGTTTCTTCTGAGGGTGTCCATGGGTGGGGTACTTAAAACAGGTCTATGACCCTACCCTAGGTACATGACTTCATCAGTCTCTGTGGAGCCAGTCGACAGATCAGACAGGCCGTGGAGGGTTTCGTCGGGCTCGATTGCCGCGACTTGATGGGTGGTCGAACGCCGAGCCACCACGTGCTTCACCCACCGCTGGAGTCGCGAACGACCGGATCGCTTGCGACAGCGGACAGCGGGGAGGGAAAACATAGTCGGAGCCGACTAGAACTGAGTCGACGGCTGCCGGAAAAGGACGCCGCGGACGCACGTGCGGAAGTGCGTCGCCCCTCGGACGGGGAGCGCCTCAACGTCCAGGGGAGCTTCTTGAAGCCACGCGGAGTCGTCGGCGACGAAAATGAGCGCGCCGAGACGGATCTCACGGCCCTCAGCAAGTCCGCCGCCGGAAACCATGATGATGATGATCGGTAAAACTTGCAACTTCACCAACAAGTCGCCAAGACACCTTGCCCCACGGTGGGCGCCAACTGTCGTGATCCTAAGACTGACAGTAGAAAGGGGGGTAGGTATGGAGAGGCAAGATCTCAGCTATGGTGAAGGTGTACACACGAGATTTACGAGTTCAGGCCCTTCACGGTGGAAGTAACAGCCCTACGTCTCGGTGCCCGGGGGCGGTCGATTGGATTATGTGTGTGATATTACAGGGGGTGTGAACCCTTGTGCCAGAGGAGGAGGTTGGCTTATATAGAGTGCGCCAGGACCCTCGCCCACCTCCATTACAAGGGACTTAATGTACATAAAGTAAGGGGCGTTACTGGTAACGTCTGCCTTAAGTGCTATTAATGATCTTAAAGACTACGGAGTGAACGCCTGACCGTTGCAGTGTTGAGTGACTCCAGGTCTTCAGTAAAGTCGAGTGACTCTCCATATGGTCGAGTGACGGTAGGCAGGAGGACCTCCGAGTGATGTGGCTGTCGAGTGGATTGCACTCGACGCATACAATCGGAGTTCTCCTGTTGTCTCTTGGTCCCTTTATATTTCGGGGTAGTGACCTTGGGTAGGGCGTATAGGTCAGGCCTATGACCCTACCCCAAGTCTGTATCCTCATCACCGCCGTCAGGCCGCTGCCGCCCCTCATCTCCGGTCATCACAGCCGCTACCCCCGTAGCCGCCATTGCCGCTCGTCCACCTCCTTCGTCTTTGTCTAGCACCAGTCCGTCGCCAGCGTCGTCGTCATCTACCCTAACCACTTCATCTACTCTGACAACCGCGGGCGACATCGGCCCCCGCGCCGATTAGCGCCGCAACCGTCGTTGAGTCCTTCTCTGTTGGCCCCTCCGACTCCTCAACATGGCGTACAGCTCGTGCAGGTCCCTCGTCTACGCATGCCCGGTGCTGACAACACCGATGCGTGCCTTCGTCCACGATATGTCCCCGGGCCTGGCAAGCAGGGTGCGGCGCTTCGTCAACTTCGTCTTCGTCTGTCTTCACATGCCCGGTGCTGGCAATGCCGACGCGTGCCTTCGTCTACGACGTGTCCGCGGGTTTGGTACACCCGGAGCGACGCCTCGTCAACACCATCCTCCTTCCGACGCACCACTACCTCGACACCACTGTGCCCATGACTAACTCGGTGCGTCCTTGCACCCGCGGCTCCACGGCGACTCCCTCGACATCGGCTACCCCGACTCGACATCGACCACGACGTTCTTTGCATGGTTATCTCGACCACGGCTACACCATCCTACTCTCTCGGCTACCTCATCATTGGCACAAAGGGTTATCATCCACTTGAGCAACTCATCGGCTTCCTCTATAGTCAACGCGTCCGCAACGCGACACCGTCCGCGACGCTCCCGCTATGACTATGGGGGATGTCAGCCCGCCGGCTGCTATTCTCTCCAGTCTGACCGTCCGCGAAGCTCCTGTTGTTCGCAACGCTACCGCTATGACTGCGGGGGGATGTTAAAGATATATTTGTGATACATGTATTTGGTAGTCTAAGATTTGCAATCCGTATTCTACCTTATCTCCAAGAGATGCGTCTTGCCCTTCAAGTTTTGTACTCAATATATACTCGCCCTCGAGGCTCAATAATACATCCATCATATTCCGCCAATCTCCTCTCTCTCCCTTCTGACAAACAGATTTTGTTATTATAAAATGTTTGAGAGACAGTGCTGGATAGTCTCTATCTAGCTAAATGTCCACAGACACGTCCGATCGTGTTTGCATGCATATATGAATGTGTGTTTGATAATCCGTGTTAAAGATGCTCTAACATGGCCAAGGGCCCCGGCAAGAAAAAAACTGGCCGGGGGTCAACGTAGGAATTAGGGGATGTTTGTTTTCAGGAACTTTTTAGTGTAGGGACTAGAAAAAGTCCCTCTTAGAGACTTTTTAATCAAACGGGAGGGACTACTAGGGACTAAAAGTTGCTTTTTGAGACTAAATGAAGAAGACTCTCAAGGAGAGTCTTTTTTGGGATTTTTTGAGACTTTTTCAACAATGCCTCTCCCTGCACCCATTGGCCCGACGTCCCATGGTATTGTTTGGTTATTATTTTTCTGTATACTAGGGGTAACATGGTCATTTAATAAGAGTTAAATACACGTACAGTACACCAACTTGCACTGCGGGAACACTTCCATACAAAAATTTGAGAATTGAGACAAATGGGTCACTAAACTTGCTTTGCGGGAACAAAATCACACAAATTGAGTCCAAAACGGCCACGTAGGACGCCACGTCGTTGTAGTATGTCTACGTGCGTGCTCCAAAGCTGTAATTACGTTGTGCTCGAGCTAGCTTCGTACTCCAGTCAAAAGTCAGAAACACTAGCTTCTTTGGCCACCCGGCATCGTGTTTCTGCGGCCGCCGCGTGGTGTCGTCGGCGACGTTTTACATGCCACGAGCTAGGATCTGCTAGTCGTGGCCGAGCTCTGGAGCCGCTGTCGCAACTGGCGCCACCGTGGGCTGTCGACGGCGGACGGAAGATGAGCCATGTTCCTTCAGGCAGTGTGCACGTAAACATAATAAACGATGCAGTGCCCAGATGATTGATCTCCTCTACATAGCTCACTGGCGAAACAACTGTCTCTAAATCTCAGGCCTTGGGTTCCGACTCCCAGGTCCCATTTTTTTCAACTTTTTTAGCAGGACACCTCTGTATGTGTTCTGAACCTGCAAACAACTATGTTTGCTCTGTTTTTCATGTACATCCTCTGTTTTCAGATGGACAAAATTCAGTATGTTCAATGAATTTCAAAATTACTTCAGGACTAGAAAAATTCAGAACATTACCTCCCTCAAAAACAACGAAGAAACACTCAGAGCATGTCGGCTAAGATAGAAACCTTTAGAACATGCCGGCTGACAAACATAGATGACATAAAGCAAATTTGATAGCGGCAGAGAGGAGAAAGAGGGAGGGGGAGAGCTCGGTGGCGGCGCTAGGGTTGCCCCCGGGTCGCCTCAGAGGAGACAACGCGGGGAGAAGGGTTAGCCAATTAGTCATTTCCTCTAAACCTCATTTAAGTAAATTCAGCCACTGAATTATGAACAAATATCAAAAACTACAATACACTGATTTCTGCCGCTCAATTTTGAACCTATATCAATTCTGAAAGTACAATACAGTATATCGCATTTCTGAAACTGGTTTGGACCTATATTCTTCTTTACTGCGCGATAGTAACGACAAAATTTTGAACAACATGCTTAACATTGCAGGGAACCCCATATATCTAGCATTGTTTCTGAACTACATTTCACTAGATTCGGCCACTGAATTATGAACATATATACAAAACTACAGTACACTAATTTCGGCCACTCAATTCTGAACCTATATCAATTCCGAAACTGCAGTACAGTATATCACATTTCTGAAACTGATTTGAATCTAATGGTTTCTGAATCCATATTCTTCTTTACTGCACTATATTAATAGCAAATCGGAACCCCATGCTTAACACCACAGCCAACAAATATTTCTGATCAAAACAAGGGACACCACAATACATGAAAACACACTACATCTGTGCCGAATCTGATCAAACACTGAATCTTAACCACACGCCCCTCTAAATCCACAAAAAGCCCAGACTTTCATCTATGTCGTGGCCACAAATACCGATGATCACACCTGATCAAAACCCTAGCAGAACATGACCAAAGAGGGGAGCAGAGAGCGGGACAACTCGATTTTGTACCGTAGTCCGGAGGAAATTCGTCGATGCCTCGAGGACGTGGCTCCATCCAGCATAGATCGCCACGGCGAGGGCGATACGAAGGAGACGAACCAGCCGCAGTGATGCGGAGCAGGCCACGAAGATGAAGAGCGAAGGGGTTTGGAGAGGGTTACTAGTGCCAACGTGACTTTTGGCATAAGTACAGTGTTATTCATAAATCTTTCCCCCTCCTCAATCTCAATCTGGACTATGGGTTCAATATTTACATTATTCAGGGGGGTAGTGGGGTTTGTACAAACTAACCAGCCACCAGCTCGTGCTCCCCTGCCGACGTGGCGTGCCACGTGACCGCTTCGGACTAATTTGTATGATTTTGTTCCTGCAAAGCGAGTTTAGTGACCTATTTGTCTCAGTTTTCAAGTTTTTGTATGAAAGTGTTCCCGCAGTGCAAGTTGGTGTACTGTAGGTGTATTTAACTTATTTAATAACCTTTAAGAAGGGACAAGGGACTTTTTAGTCCCTGTAAACAAATAGAAAGGAACATTTTAGAAACTAGAGACTTTTTCGTTGGATTGAAAAAAGTAACCAAACATGGCCTTAGACTGACACAGCGCCGGGTCGTAGCCTCGTAGGCTGAGTTGGAACGTGGAACCGGTAAACAGCGTAGGTCGTTGAAAGTTGAAACTGTAGGTAAAGCAAAAGCAACGGACACTTTGAGGTTTCTTATTTTAACCGGGCTCCACTGCCAGTGGACGGGTCCCTGCACGAAAGACTGTCTCTCCCTCTCGAGTCCAATCAGGCCAACTCCATCGCACGACCCTAAATAGACGTCCGGATTGGCCGTATTTTGTCCCTTTGGGGCTTCGATGGGTTCGCCCGTGTCCGACCTTGTCCGTTGGGTCGTGCGTGCGTCCACCGCACATCCGCATCCCAAATCACGTCCATGTCAGAACATGATTTAAAAAAAGAAAACATAAATAAAATGACTAAAAAAGTAAATAAACGCAGTTTAATAAACATAAAACTTAGTTAGGGGGGTCACGGCCACAAAACGGCCCAGTTTCACGTCCGAGTGACATTAATAATTAAACATAAAAAGAAAAGAAAAACGGCCGCCACCCGCGCGCTCCTGCCCGTGCCCGTCGATGCCGTCGCCGTCGCCGCCTTCAGTGGCCGCCGATGTCGTCGTCGTCGCTGACGAGGTCGACGTAGGCCGGCGGCGTCTAGAAGTGGGCCGGCGGTGCGTGGTAGACGGAGGCCTGCTGGACGGGGGGAGGTGCCTGCACCACCTCCTCCCGTGGCGACGCCTCCCGCTCCGGTGACCGCGGTGGAGTGGCGCACCAATTCACGCCGACGCCGGCGGCCATCTTCGAAGCAGTGCAAGACCATCCCCACCCCTGGCCCAGCAGACCCGGGTGGAACGCGGCCACCGGCTCCTCCTCCATCTCCGGCTCCACGGCCACCATCTCCAGCTCGGGGATGGCTACCTCGCCGGCGGTGGAGCGGGCCATCATCTCCTCGAGGCCCTCCTATTGGCACTCATCGTGCGTGCGCATGGAGTCCTCCATGACACGCGCCATGAGACGGGCCTCCTCCTCAGCTGTCATGCGAGGAGGTGGTGGTGGCGATGGAGATGGCGAAGGCGACGGCGTGGGCATGAGGCCGCGCACCCGCCTACGCCCGCGCTCCTGGGGAGCAGCCGCTCAGCGCTCGCCGTCGTGGCCCCATCGACGTGTCGGCAAAGAAGGACGCCCGCCGCGTGTCGTGCTCATCGCGGAACCAAGTGTCCCACAATGGTGAGTCGGAGGCGTACCTCTCGTCGTAGTAGAGGTCGTCTGGGAGGAGGCGGCGGCGGCGCTCGATCTCCTCGCGGCGCGCACGGCCGATCACCGGGACCGGCGGGATCGGCACGCGGTCGGCCGACAGGTGCCAGTTGTTGGGGAGGTGGGCGTCGCTCCAGGGGAGCGGCGTCCTCGTCTCCCAGTAACGGCGGCACACACTAGCGCGGATGTAGTGCCGGTCGCGCTTGCCGACGGACGCGGGGGCGATGAAGAACGCGGGCGGCGAGGGGGCCCGGCGTGGTGGAGACGCGGGCTCCTCCTTCTTCACGGAGCCAGCGCGGCGCCCCGACGAGGAGCCGGCCTCGCGGTCATGCTTCCCCTTGCGGCCTTGGTTCCAGAAGCCCATGGCTTCGAGGTGGCCGGCCGACGAGCTCGAGGACGGGGGAGGGACAGGGTTTGGCGCTGTCGGGTTTCGAGGAGGCCGTGGGATGGAGTGGGGCAGTGTGAACGACGATCGGTCCACGGGCTGCCCATTTAAGAAGGACGGGGACCTTCCACTGGGCCGATGACACGTGGGGCCTGTAACACCCGGATAATTAAGCTACAGTAATCCCTGCTAATGATGCCACGTCACCTCGGTTACCGTAATTAAACTCACGTTGATTCGAACCCGGTTCAAATTCAATTGAAAACATAGGCAAACAATAAAAGTTTTCAAAAATTAAATCTAAAATGTTCAGGGTTGTCAAATATTACAAAGTTAATTATGGTGGGGTGCACACATTTTTATAAAGTATCTAGATAGACTAAATAAATTAAAACAGAAAAAAAATAAGAAAAGACAAAGAAAACAAAAATGGGAGACGGGGAGAAAACCCCACTGGCCCAACTGGGCCAAGCCCCCACCTGGCCCAGCCGGCCACCCCCTGGCCCGGCCCAACCCCCTCACTCCCTTATCCCCCCCCGGACGGCAGGAAACCCTAGCCGCA
>NC_041383.1:646019927-646037359 GCF_002162155.2 Triticum dicoccoides | reverse complement strand
GCTGGGCTGACCAGTCCACCCCCCTGCCTATGACATGGAGGCCCCACCCCCCAGGACGTTTTTAAAATAAAAGAAAAGGGAAAAGGAATTTAGATAAATATAATTAATAAAAATAATAATGAATAAAATTAATTAATTAATTAATTAAGTAAGTAAATAATTAATTTAATTAATCCTGATTAATTAAACCTAATGACTAATTAACCTAATTAACTGCTATTAATTAAACTTAACTAAGATAATTAGTTAACAGAGTATGACGAACGGGACCCACATGTCCGGGTTGACCTAGTCAACCCTGTTGACTGCTGACGTCAGCATGGCATCATGCTGACGTCATAATTCCATTTTTCGAATTATATAATTAATTGATTAAATTCCAGAAATTAATAAAATCTTTAAAAAATCATATCTTTTAATCCGTAACTCGGATTAAAATATTTTCAACATGAAAGTTGCTCAGAACGACGAGACGAATTCGGATACGCAGTCCGTTCATCCGCCACACCCCCCTAACCTATCGAACCCGCAACTTTCCCCCTCTGGCTCCTCTGCCCGAAAACACGAAACACCGGGAATACTTTCCCGGATGATTCCCCCCTTAACCAGTACCACCTCATACCACGTTAGGGCACGCCTAGCATCGCTTCTTGACATGTCATGCATCGATATGCATCTGTTTACTTGGTATTCATTGTTTCTTCCCCCTCTTCTCTCCGGTAGACTACGAGACCGACGCTGCTGCTGCCCAGTTCGACTACGGTGTTGACGACCCCTCTCTCTTGCCAGAGCAACCAGGCAAGCCCCCCCCCCTTGATCACCAGATATCGCCTACTCTTCTCTATACTGCTTGCATTAGAGTAGTGTAGCATGTTATTGCTTTCAGATACTCCTATACTGCTGCATAGCCTGTCCTTGTTACTTCTGTTGTTACCTTACCTGCAATCCTATATGCTTAGTATAGGATGCTAGTATTTTTCATCTGTGGCCCTACATTCTTGTCCGTCTACTGTGCTATACTATTGGGCCGAGATCACTCGGGAGGTGATCTCGGGTATATACTTTATACTTATACATGATACATGTGGAGACTAAAGTCGGGTCGGCTGGTGGAGCACCCGCGAGTGGATCTTGAGGCGGAGCGACAGGGCAGGTTGAGACCGCCTAGGAGAGAGGTGGGCCTGGCCCTGTTCGGCGTTCGCGGATACTTAACACGCTTAACGAGGTCTTGGTATTTGATCTGAGTTGGCTACGAGCTTATACGCACTAACCATCTACGCGGGAGTAGTTATGGGTATCCCGGCGTTGTGGTATCAGCCGAAGCACTTCGTGACGCCAGCGACTGAGCGGCGCACGCTGGATTGGACTGGAACGCCACTAGGCTAGGTCTGCTTCCGGCCGCGTTCGCAACGTGCAGGTGTGCATTGGGCGATGGGCCCAGACCCCTGTGCGCTTAGGTTTAGACCCGCGTGCTGGCCTCTCTGTTGAGCCTAGGTAGGGCTGCGACGTGTTGATCTTCCACGGCCGGGCATGACCCAGGAAAGTGTGTCCGGCCAAATGGGATCAAGCGTGCTAGGTAAGATGGTACACCCCTGCAGGGAAGTTAATCTATTCGAATAGCCGTGATCTTCGGTAACAGGACGACTTGGAGTTGTACCTTGAGCTTATGACAACTAGAACCGGATACTTGATAAAACACACCCTTCCAAGTGCCAGATACAACCGGTGGTCGCTCTCTCTCAGGGGTATGAGGAGGGGATCGCCGGGTAGGATTATTGCTATGTGATGTTACTTGGAGGACTTCAGATCGTCCTCTTCTACCTGTTGCAAGACAGGTGACCAGAAGCGTAGTCTTCGTTAAGACTAGCTATCCCCCTCTTATTCTGGCATTCTGCAGTTCAGTCCACTGATATTGTTGGAAATATGCCCTAGAGGCAATAATAAAAGTATTATTATTATATTTCCTTGTTCATGATAATTGTCTTTTATTCATGCTATAACTGTATTATCCGGAAATCGTAATACACGTGTGAATACATAGACCACAATATGTCCCTAGTGAGCCTCTAGTTGACTAGCTCGTTGTGATCAACAGATAGTCATGGTTTCCTGGCTATGGACATTGGATGTCGTTGATAACGGGATCACATCATTAGGAGAATGATGTGATGGACAAGACCCAATCCTAAGACTAGTACAAAGATCGTGTAGTTCGTTTGCTAGAGCTTTGCCAATGTCAAGTATCTCTTCCTTCGACCATGAGAGCGTGTAACTCCTGGACACCGTAGGAGTGCTTTGGGTGTATCAAACGTCACAACGTAACTGGGTGACTATAAAGGTGCACTACAGGTATCTCCGAAAGTATCTATTGTTTTATGCGGATCGAGACTGGGATTTGTCACTCCGTGTAAACGGAGAGGTATCTCTGGGCCCACTCGGTAGGACATCATCATATGCGCAATGTGACCAAGGAGTTGATCACGGGATGATGTGTTACGGAACGAGTAAAGTGACTTGCCGGTAACGAGATTGAACAAGGTATTGGATACCGACGATCGAATCTCGGGCAAGTAACATACCGATAGACAAAGGGAATTGAATACGGGATTGATTAAGTCCTTGACATCGTGGTTCATCCGATGAGATCATCGTGGAACATGTGGGAGCCATCATGGGTATCCAGATCCCGCTGTTGGTTATTGACCGGAGAACATCTCGGTCATGTCTACATGTCTCCCGAACCCGTAGGGTCTACACACTTAAGGTTCGATGACGCTAGGGTTATAAAGGAAGTTTGTATGTGGTTACCGAATGTTGTTCGGAGTCCCGGATGAGATCCCGGACGTCACGAGGAGTTCCGGAATGGTCTGGAGGTAAAGATTTATATATGGGAAGTCCTATTTTGGCCACCGGAAAATGTTCGGGATTTTTCGGTATTGTACCGGGAAGGTTCTAGAAGGTTCCGGAGTGGGGCCCACCTGCATGGGGGGACCCACATGGACGTGGGTAGTGGGGGAAAGGCCCCACACCCCTGGTCAAGGCGCACCAAGATCCCCCCTTAGAAGGAATAAGATCATATCCCGAAGGGATAAGATCAAGATCCCTAAAAAGGGGGGATAACAATCGGTGGGGAAGGAAATAATGAGATTTCTTTCCTCCCACCTTGGCCAACGCCCCAATGGACTTGGAGGGCAAGAAACCAGCCCCTCCACCCCTATATATAGTGGGGAGGCGCATGGGAGCTATACACGAAGTTCTGGCGCAGCCCTCCCCCTCTCACAAGTACTCCTCCTCTCCCGCGGTGCTTGCCGAAGCCCTGCAGGATTGCCACGCTCCTCCACCACCACCACGCCGTTGTGCTACTGCTGGATGGAGTCTTCCTCAACCTCTCCCTCTCTCCTTGCTGGATCAAGGCTTGGGCGACGTCACCGGGCTGTATGTGTGTTGAACGCGGAGGTGCCGTGCGTTCGGCACTTGATCATCGGTGATTTGAATCACGACGAGTACGACTCCATCAACCCCGTTCACTTGAACGCTTCCGCTTAGCGATCTACAAGGGTATGTAGATGCACTCTCTTTCTACTCGTTGCTGGTCTCTCCATAGATAGATCTTGGTGACACGTAGGAAAATTTTGAATTTCTGCTACGTTCCCCAACAGTGGCATCATGAGCTAGGTCTATTGCGTAGATTCTTTGCACGAGTAGAACACAAAGTAGTTGTGGGCGTTGATGTTGTTCAATGTGCTTACCGTTACTAGTCCAATCTTGTTTCGACGGTATTGTGGGATGAAGCGGCCCGGACCGACCTTACACGTACTCTTACGTGAGACAGGTTCCACCGATTGACATGCACTTGGTGCATAAGGTGGCTAGCGGGTGCCAGTCTCTCCCACTTTAGTCGGAACGGATTCAATGAAAAGGGTCCTTATGAAGGGTAAATAGCAATTGGCATATCACGTTGTGGTCTTGCGTAGGTAAGAAACGTTCTTGCTAGAAACCCATAGCAGCCACGTAAAACATGCAACAACAATTAGAGGACGTCTAACTTGTTTTTGCAGGGTATGCTATGTGATGTGATATGGCCAAGAAGAATGTGATGAATGATATGTGATGTATGAGATTGATCATGTTCTTGTAATAGGATTCACGACTTGCATGTCGATGAGTATGACAACCGGCAGGAGCCATAGGAGTTGTCTTTATTTATTGTATGACCTGCGTGTCATTGAAGAACGCCATGTAAACTACTTTACTTTATTGCTAAACGCGTTAGTCATAGAAGTAGAAGTAGTCGTTGGCGTGACAACTTCATGAAGACATGATGATGGAGATCATGATGATGGAGATCATGGTATCGTGCCGGTGACGATGATGATCATGGAGCCCCGAAGATGAAGATCAAAAGGAGAAAAATGATATTGGCCATATCATGTCACTATTTGATTGCATGTGATGTTTATCATGTTTATGCATCTTGTTTGCTTAGGACGACGGTAGTGAATAAGATGATCCCTTACAAAATTTCAAGAAGTGTTCTCCCCTAACTGTGCACCGTTGCTACAGTTCGTCGCTTCTAAGCACCACGTGATGATCGGGTGTGATGGATTCTTACGTTCACATACAACGGGTGTAAGACAGTTTTACACAACGAAAACACTTAGGGTTAACTTGACGAGCCTAGCATGTGCAGACATGGCCTCGAAACACGGAGACCGAAAGGTCGAGCATGAGTCGTATGGTAGATACGATCAACATGAAGATGTTCACCGATGATGACTAGTCCGTCTCACGTGATGATCGGACACGGCCTAGTTGACTCGGATCATGTGATCACTTAGATGACCAGAGGGATGTCTATCTAAGTGGGAGTTCATAAGATGAACTTAATTATCCTGAACATAGTCAAAAGACCTTTTGCAAATTATGTCGTAAGCTCGCGCTTTAGTTCCACTGTTTAGATATGTTCCTAGAGAAAATATAGTTGAAAGTTGATAGTAGCGATTATGCGATCAGTAGAAAGCTTATGTCCTTAATGCACCGCTCAGTGTGCTGAACCCCAACGTCGTTTGTCGATGTTGCGAACATCGGACATACACGTTTTGATAACTACGTGATAGTTCAATTAAATGGTTTAAGTAGAGGCACCAAAGACGTTTTAGAAACGTCGCGGAACATATGAGATGTTTCGAGGGCTGAAATTGGGATTTCAGGCTCGTGCCCACGTCAAGAGGTATAAGACCTCCGACGATTTTCTTAGCCTGCAAACTAAGGGAGAAAAGCTCAATCGTTGAGCTTGTGCTCAGATTGTCTGAGCACAACAATCACTTGAATCGAGTGGGAGTTGATCCTCCAGATGAGATAGTGATGTTTCCCCAAAGTCATTGCCACCAAGCTGCTAGAGCTTCGTGATTAACTATAACATATCAGGGATAGATATGATGATCCTTGAAATATTCATGATGTTTGACACCGCGAAAGTAGAAATCAAGAAGGAGCATCAATTGTTGATGGTTGGTGAAACCACTAGTTTCAAGAAGGGCAAGGGAACAAAGGGATACTTCATGAAACGGCAATTCAGCTGCTGCTCTAGTGAAGAAACCCAAGGCTGAACCCAAACCCGAGACTAAGTGCTTCTGTAATAAGGGGAACAACCACTGGAGCAGCATTACCCTAGATACTTGGTAGATGAGAAGGCTGGCAAGGTCGATAGAAGTATATTGGATATACATTATGTTAATGTGTACTTTACTAGTACTCCTAGTAGCACCAGGGTATTGGTACCGGTTCGGTTGCTAAGTGTTAGTAACTCGAAATAAAAGCTACGGAATAAACGGAGACTAGCTAAAGGTGAGCTGACGATATATGTTGGAAGTGTTTCCAAGGTTGATATGATCAAGCATCGCATGCTCCCTCTACCACCGAGATTGGTGTTTGCGTTGAGCATAGACATGATTGGATTATGTCTATCGCAATACGGTTATTCATTTAAGGAGAATAATGGTTACTCTATTTTTGAATAATACCTTCAATGGTCTTGCACCTAAAGGAATGGTTTATTGAATCTCGGTCGTAGTGATACACATTTTCATGCCAAAAGATATAAGATAGTAATGATAGTACCACTTACTTGTGGCACTGCCATGTAAGTCATAATGGTATAAAACGCATGAAGAAGCTCCATGTTGATGGATCTTTGGACTCACTCATTTTTGAAAAGTTTGAGACACGCGAACCATGTCTATTGGTGTATATGCATGAAGAAACTCCATGCAAATGGATCGTTCGGACTCACTTGATTTTGAATCACTTGAGATATGCAAATCATACCACATGGGCAAGATGACTGAAAAGCCTCATTTTCAGTAAGATGGAACAAGATAGCAACTTGTTGGAAGTAACACATTTTGATGTGTGCAGTCGAATGAGTGCTGAGGCATGCAGTGAATATCATTATGTCCTTACTTCACAGATGATTCGAGTAAATGTTGAGTGTATTTACTTGATGAAACACAAGTCTGAATTATTGAATGGTTCAAGTAATTTCAGAGTGAAGTAGCAGATCATTGTGACAAGAGGATAAAATGTCTAGAGATGAATATCTGAGTTACGAGTTTTGGCACACAATTAAGACATTGTGGAAATTGTTTCGCAATTAATACCGCTTGGAACACCATAATGTGATGGTGTGTCCGAACATCATAGTTGCACCCTATTGGATATGGTGCGTACCATGATGTCTCTTATCGAATTACCACTATCGTTCATGGGTTAGGCATTAGAGACAACCACATTCACTTTAAATAGGGCACCACGTAATTCCGATGAGATGACACCGTATGAATTATGGTTTAGAGAAACCTAAGTTGTCGTTTCTTAAAAGTTTGGGGCTGCGACGCTTATATGAAAAAGTTTCAGGTTGATAAGCTCGAACCCAAAGCGGATAAAATGCATCTTCATAGGAAACCCAAAACAGTTGGGTATACCTCCTAATTCAGATCCGAAAGCAATATGGATTGTTTCTAGAATCGGGTCCTTTCTCGAGGAAAAGTTTCTCTCGAAAGAATTGAGTGGGAGGATGGTGGAGACTTGATGAGGTTATTGAACCGTCTCTTCAACTAGTGTGTGACAGGGCACAGGGAGTTGTTCCTGTGGCACCTACACCAATTGAAGTGGAAGCTTATGATATTGATCATGAAACTTCGGATCAATCACTCCCAAACCTTGTAGGATGACAAGGATGCGTACTACTTCAGAGTGGTACGTAATCATGTCTTGAAGGTCTTGTTGCTAGATAACAATGAACCTACGAGCTATGGAGAAGCGATGGTGGGCCCGGATTCCGATAAATGGCTTGAGGCCATAAAATCCGAGAGAGGATCCATGTATGAAAACAAAGTGTAGACTTTGGCAGAACGGCTCGATGGTCGTAAGGCTAATGAGTACAGATGGATTTCAAAAGGAAGACGGACAATGATGGTAAATGTCACCATTAAGAAAGCTCGACTTGTCGTTAAGATGTTTTCCGACAAGTTCAAGGAGTTGACTACGATGAGATTTTCTCACTCGTAGCGATGCTAAGAGTCTGTTGGAATTATATTAGCGATTACTGCATTATTTATGAAATCTTGCAGATAGGATGTCAAAACATTGTTTCCTCGACGATTTTAATGAGGAAAGGTTGTATGTGATACAACCGGAAGGTTTTGTCAATCCCGAAAGATGCTAATAAGTATGCAAAGCTACAGCAATCCTTCTAAGGACTGGAGTGAGCATCTCGGAGTTGGAATGTATGCTTTGATGATGATCAAAAAATTTTGGGTTTGTACAAAGTTTATGAGAAACTTGTATTTCCAAAGAAGTGAGTGGGAGCACTATAGAATTTCTGATGAGTATATGTTGTTGACATATTGTTGATCAGAAATGACGTAGAATTTCTGGAAAGCATATAGGGTTATTTTGAAAGTGTTTTTCAATGGAAAGCCTGGATTAAGCTACTTGAACATTGAGCATCAAGATCTATAAGGATAGATCAAAATGCTTAATAATACTTTCAAATGAGCACATACCTTGACATGATCTTGAAGGTGTTCAAGATGGACCAGGCAAAGAAGGAGTTCTTGCCTGAGTTGTAAGGTACGAAGTTAAGACTTAAAGCTCGACCACGGCAGAATAGAGAGAAAGGACGAAGGTCGTCCCCTATGCTTAAGACGTAGGCTCTTCAGTATGCTATGCTGTGTACCGCACCTGAAGTGTGCCTTGCCATGAGTCAGTCAAGGGGTACAAGAGTGATCCAAGAATGGCTCACAGGACAGCGGTCAAAGTTATCCTTAGTAACTAGTGGACTAAGGAATTTTCTCGATTATGGAGGTGGTAAAAGAGTTCGTCGTAAAGGTTACGACGATGCAAGCTTGACACCTATCCGGATAGCTCTGAGTAGAGAGACCGGATACATATAATGGAGCAATAATTTAGAATAGCTCCAAGTAGAACAGTTGTTTGGAATAGCTCCAAATAGAGCGTGGTAGCTGCATCTAGGAGATGACATAGAGATTTGTAAAGCACACACGGATCTGAAAGGTTCAGACTCGTTGACTAAAACCTCTCTCATAAGCAACATGATCAAACATAAAACTCATTGAGTGTTAATCACATAGTGATGTGAACTAGACTACTAACTCTAGTAAACTCTTCGGTATTAGTCACATGGCGATGTGACCTGTGAGTGTTAATCACATGGCGATGTGAACTAGATTATTGACTCTAGTGCAAGTGGGAGACTGTTGGAAATATGCCCTAGAGGCAATAATAAAAGTATTATTATTATATTTCCTTGTTCATGATAATTGTCTTTTATTCATGCTATAACTGTATTATCCGGAAATCGTAATACACGTGTGAATACATAGACCACAATATGTCCCTAGTGAGCCTCTAGTTGACTAGCTCGTTGTGATCAACAGATAGTCATGGTTTCCTGGCTATGGACATTGGATGTCGTTGATAACGGGATCACATCATTAGGAGAATGATGTGATGGACAAGACCCAATCCTAAGACTAGTACAAAGATCGTGTAGTTTGTTTGCTAGAGCTTTGCCAATGTCAAGTATCTCTTCCTTCGACCATGAGAGCGTGTAACTCCTGGACACCGTAGGAGTGCTTTGGGTGTATCAAACGTCACAACGTAACTGGGTGACTATAAAGGTGCACTACAGGTATCTCCGAAAGTATCTATTGTTTTATGCGGATCGAGACTGGGATTTGTCACTCCGTGTAAACGGAGAGGTATCTCTGGGCCCACTCGGTAGGACATCATCATATGCGCAATGTGACCAAGGAGTTGATCACAGGATGATGTGTTACGGAACGAGTAAAGTGACTTGCCGGTAACGAGATTGAACAAGGTATTGGATACCGACGATCGAATCTCGGGCAAGTAACATACCGATAGACAAAGGGAATTGAATACGGGATTGATTAAGTCCTTGACATCGTGGTTCATCCGATGAGATCATCGTGGAACATGTGGGAGCCATCATGGGTATCCAGATCCCGCTGTTGGTTATTGACCGGAGAACGTCTCGGTCATGTCTACATGTCTCCCGAACCCGTAGGGTCTACACACTTAAGGTTCGATGATGCTAGGGTTATAAAGGAAGTCTGTATGTGGTTACCGAATGTTGTTCGGAGTCCCGGATGAGATCCCGGACATCACGAGGAGTTCCGGAATGGTCCGGAGGTAAAGATTTATATATGGGAAGTCCTATTTTGGCCACCGGAAAATGTTCGGGATTTTTCGGTATTGTACCGGGAAGGTTCTAGAAGGTTTCGGAGTGGGGCCCACCTGCATGGGGGGACCCACATGGACGTGGGTAGTGGGGGAAAGGCCCCACACCCCTGGTCAAGGCGCACCAAGATCCCCCCTTAGAAGGAATAAGATCATATCCCGAAGGGATAAGATCAAGATCCCTAAAAAGGGGGGATAACAATCGGTGGGGAAGGAAATAATGAGATTTCTTTCCTCCCACCTTGGCCAACGCCCCAATGGACTTGGAGGGCAAGAAAACAGCCCCTCCACCCCTATATATAGTGGGGAGGCGCATGGGAGCTATACACGAAGTTCTGGCGCAGCCCTCCCCCTCTCACAAGTACTCCTCCTCTCCCGCGGTGCTTGCCGAAGCCCTGCAGGATTGCCACGCTCCTCCACCACCACCACGCCATTGTGCTGCTGCTGGATGGAGTCTTCCTCAACCTCTCCCTCTCTCCTTGCTGGATCAAGGCTTGGGCGACGTCACCGGGTTGTATGTGTGTTGAACGCGGAGGTGCCGTGCGTTCGGCACTTGATCATCGGTGATTTGAATCACGACGAGTACGACTCCATCAACCCCGTTCACTTGAACGCTTCCGCTTAGCGATCTACAAGGGTATGTAGATGCACTCTCTTTCTACTCGTTGCTGGTCTCTCCATAGATAGATCTTGGTGACACGTAGGAAAATTTTGAATTTCTGCTACGTTCCCCAACAGATATGGCCCTTTACACATATATCCATGCATATGTAGTGTAGCTCCTTGCTTGTGAGTACTTTGGATGAGTACTCACGGTTGCCTTGTTCCCCCTTTTCCCCTACCTCTACTCGATTGCTGCAACCAGACGATGGAGCCCAGGAGCCAGACGCCACCGTCGATAACGACTACTACACTAGAGGTGCCTACTACTACGTGCAGCCCGCTGACGACGACCAGGAGTAGTTAGGAGGATCCCAGGCAGGAGGCATGCGCCTCTTTCGATCTGTATCCCAGTTTGTGCTAGCCATCTTATGGCAACTTGTTTAACTTATGTCTGTACTCAGATATTGTTGCTTCCGCTGACTCGTCTATGATCGAGCACTTGTATTCGAGCCCTCGAGGCCCCTGGCTTGTATTATGATGCTTGTATGACTTATTTATGTTTTAGAGTTGTGTTGTGATATCTTCCCGTGAGTCCCTGATCTTGATCGTACACGTTTGTGTGCATGATTAGTGTACGATTGAATCGGGGGCGTCACAAGTTGGTATCAGAGCCGACTGCCTGTAGGAATCCCCCATCCACACTCCTTGGCCGAAGTCGAGTCTAGACATTGCAAAAACTTTTAATAACTTGGCTGTGTGCCTTACGGGCCCACGTCGCCATTGGGTGGTATTAGGATCTTTTACTCCTCGACCTTTACTCTGGGACTCTGAACTCTCTTCTACTCAGGTTAAACGAATTTACTAACTAACACTAGGATCCCGTGACCACATTCACCCCAAAGTTGGATAAAGCCATAGTTGTTTCTTGGAATTGTATTTTGATCAATTTCCACACTGTCATTTGACTCCTTTGAAACATCTTTGTTTCAGATGGAACCCACGAGGCAGGTCGTGCGCCACACGACGGCCATTGGTGCCTCGGGATCACCTGCGGTGCTAGCAGAGATGATGACCTATCTGGGTTATCGCTGGCACCCTGAGTACTCCGTTTATGAGGAGTACCAGGACTATAACCAGGAGCAGTACCGCGCCATCGTCCACCTCTACTCTCGGGAGTATGACTCCACTACTGTGCTGCACACCGCACATGGTGTTGGGGTGACTATCGATATGGCAGTCCACGATGCTGCTTATGCTGCTCTGACACGTCTTCGTGCAGAGTATCGAGAGTTGGACACCTCCCCCTTCAGGCACATTGCTATCGCGTCTGATGTTGGTGAGGAGGGTTACTACACTGCTGCCTACTCCACTGTCACCAGAGAGCCCTTCTACCATCAGAACTTTGTTCTGCATGCTGATGGGCTGGATCGAGCTAACCGAGCTCTTCGCCACGAGTTGTACATCACCCGTCAGCACCTTTACCGTGCTCTGACGCTGTTGCACCCCTTTGTCCGATCCAGAGAGCTGCCACGTTCTGCGATCTACCCAGCCAGGACCGTGATGCCCCAGGGTGTCGGTTGGCCAGACGTGGGAGGCTACTCTCCCGCACTTGGTCCTCTTCTGCCACTTGGTCGTAGGGTTCAGCACCAGAGTATCCGCGGCCCCCAGGTCACTGACGTGGAGGACTATCCGCTGCCACGCTACCAGCTTTCAGGCTACAGCTACCTCCGCAGTACCGCGTGGGACTGATGTAGGCCTGCTTGTTAGTGTTAGATGCATTCGCCGCGAGCCTGCGTGCCGCCTATGATGTCTTAGTCTATGTACCGAACTCTATGTATCGAACTCTATGCATGATCCCTTTTGTAAGATATGCCGACTACTATGTAGTTCCTATCATGCTGCTTTCATTATGCATGTTTCATCATGAATGATTCTTGTCCTTTGCATAATTTCTCAAATGCTGAACTACCCCTGTTATATATTAGCAGGATGGTTAGACTAGCTGGTCGTGGTCGTGGTGGCAACTTCCCACCACCGCCTGAGTACATGGCTAGTATGATCCAACAGCTTGAGATGAATCGCCAGTTCATGGAGAACATGATGGCTCAGTTTCCTCGCCCCAATATGAACCAGCAGCCAAACACAACAACTCTGCAGGATTTCATACGCCTCAACCCAAGTGTGTACCGCAGCTCAACCCAGCCGCTGGATGCTGATGACTGGCTCCGTGACATCACCTATGAGATGGAGTCTGCTGATGTAGCCCCTGCCAGCTATGTCACTTTTGCTTCCTTCTTCCTGAAGGGACCCGCAGCTCAATGGTGGGACAGCCACAGGCGTACTCTGCCAGTTGGAACAATCATCACCTGGCCAGACTTCCAAACTGCTTTCCGTGCCCGCTTCATCCCTCAAGGAGTCATGGACCGGAAGAAGCGTGAGTTCCGCAACCTCACCCAAGGCAACAAGACTATTGAAGCTTATCAGCGAGAGTTCCTGGACTTGTCTCGCTATGCTGAAGAGGACATTGCAACTGATGCACGCAGGCAGGAGAAGTTCCGTGACGGCCTTCAAGCTGACATCAAGCTCGCACTTCTAGTGCACGACTTTGCTGATTTCGCCACCTTGGTGAACAAAGCTATCAATGTCGAAACTGGTCTGCAGGAATACCAGAGCTCTAACAGGCACAACCGTGACACGGGCTCATCTTCAGGCCCGTCCTCGCAGAAGCGCAAGATATGGATTCCCAACAGTATGTACCAGCCGAATGCACCTGCTCCAAGGCAGAACTATGCTGCACCTCGTCTGCCTACAACTAAGCAGCCAAAGCTTCCAGCTCCACCACCCCAAGCTCCTGTTCCCACCCCCAATAATGGCTTGTGCTTCAGGTGCGGACAACCAGGGCACCGTGCTAGAGAATGCAACCAGAACCAGAATCAGCTGGCCCTTCCAGCAGCTGGCCGTGGAAACACCCAGCCCCGCAACAACACCGCCAAGACTTATGGTCGAGTTCATGCCAACCACGTTGATCTGAACGAAGCTCAAGACCAGCCTGCTACCGTGATGGGTACACTCC
The DNA here is from genome assembly GCF_002162155.2 of Triticum dicoccoides. NCBI lineage: Eukaryota > Viridiplantae > Streptophyta > Magnoliopsida > Poales > Poaceae > Triticum > Triticum dicoccoides. The sequence continues at coordinate 646,023,897 of NC_041383.1, read as the reverse complement.
TCGTAAATTCAGTACCTGCATCTGTTTTATTCGATTCAGGAGCATCGCATTCATTCATATCAGCAGAGTTTGCATTCGTGCATGGCATTAAATATGAAGAGATGAACACTGTGCTAGTAGTGCACACTCCAGCGGGTCAATGTCAAACCTCTATGATTAGTCACGACGTTCCCGTTGAAATCGAAGGACTGGAATTCCTTGTCTCACCCATCGTACTGAAGTCTTGTAGCATTGACCTCATTCTGGGAATGAATTGGTTAAAAGCGCATACTGCTTCTATAGTTTGCGCCACTAAGACCGTCCATCTGCTACACCCTTCCGATGAAATAGTCACTTACCAAGCTCATCTGGTGCAAAATGCCGAGGCAAGGCTCTATGCATTGAATGCATTGAACGATGCACCACTAGAGGGTATTGAAAACATTCCTGTCGTTTGCGATTTCCCAGACGTTTTTCCTGAAGAACTTCCAGGGATTCCCCCTGCTAGAGCTGTCGAATTCGTCATCGACTTGAAACCAGGCACCACTCCTATAGCCAAGCGACCCTACAAGATGCCGCCGCATGAACTCCTTGAGCTAAAGGAGGAAATCGACAAATCTCTTCAAAGTGGTTTCATTCGCCCAAGTTGCTCACCTTGGGGAGCACCTTCTCTCTTTGTCAAGAAGAAGGATGGGACAAACCGATTGGTCCAAGACTACCGTCCTATAAATCAAGCTACCATTCAGAATAAGTATCCTCTTCCTCGGATCAATGATCTTTATGATCAACTGGCTGGTTCGTCAGTGTTCTCGAAACTCGACTTGAGGTTGGGTTACCACCAGATCCGTGTTCGTGAGGAGGATATCCCCAAGACCGCTTTTGTGACTCGTTATGGTTCATACGAGTACACCGTCATGTCTTTCGGCTTAACCAATGCTCCAGCCACCTTCTCTCGCTTGATGAACTATATATTCATGGATTACCTCGACAAGTTCGTCGTGGTTTATCTGGATGATATCCTGATATTCTCCAAGAATGAAGAAGAACATGCTGAACATCTTCGTCTTGTGCTGGAAAAGCTACGAGAGCATCAACTCTATGCCAAGTTCTCCAAGTGTGAATTCTGGCTTCCCGAAGTAACCTATCTTGGGCATGTCATTTCTAAGGATGGTATTGCCGTCAACCCTGAAAGAGTTCAGGCTATTCTCGATTGGACTCCTCTGAAGAACGTTAAGCAAGTCAGAAGTTTTCTCGGTCTCGCCAGCTATTGCCGTCGATTCGTCGAGAACTTCTCCAAGATTGCCAGGCCTCTGACTAACCTGTTGCATAAGGGCGTCAAATTCCAATGGACAGATAAGTGTCAGGAAAGTTTCCAGGAACTCAAAGACAAGTTGACTTCTGCCCCAGTGCTAGCTCCTCCTGATACTAAGAAGGACTTCGTCATTTACTGCGACGCTTCTCGTCAAGGATTAGGCGGTGTCCTAATGCAAGAGCGCAAAGTGGTTGCTTATGCCTCTCGACAGTTGCGCCCTCACGAAGAGAACTACCCAGTTCACGACCTCGAGCTTGCTGCTATCATTCATGCGCTAAAGCAGTGGCGACATTACCTTCTCGGTAATCATTGCGAGATCTTCACCGACCACCAAAGTCTGAAGTATCTGTTTACTCAGCCAGACCTGAACCTCCGTCAGCAGAGATGGATGGAGACTGTTGCAGACTTTGATTTGGGTATTTCCTATACGCCAGGCAAGGCTAATGTAATGGCTGATGCCTTGAGCCGCAAGTCTTACTGCAACCACCTTCAGGTTCACAAAGTTCAGCCCTCACTTATTAAAGAATTCAGAAAGCTAAACCTCCATATTGTTCCTCCGGGTGCACTCGCTCCCCCTCCTCCGGAGTTCCGCAAGATGAATCTCCGTGTTGTTTCCCAGGGTTCCCTCTATACCCTGGCTGTTGAACCCGATCTCATGGGCACCATAAAGACAATGCAGGGATTTGACTCTAAAGTCTACAAGATTAAGCAAGACATCAAAGAAGGAAGTCCCTCATCCTTCACTATTGCTGATGATGGCGCCTTGTACTTCAAAGGCCGCCTAGTGGTGCCGTGTAAGAAGGAGAACCTGAATATGACTCAGAAAGTTATGAAAGAAGCTCATGATACGCCTCTATGTATCCATCCTGGTAGTACGAAGATGTATCAAGACATTCCTCAAAGATTCTGGTGGTCTAATATGAAGCAAGACATTGCTCGCTATGTTGCTGAGTGTGACGTTTGCCGTCGTATCAAAGCAGAACATCAAAGGCCTGCTGGAACTCTACAACCTATCTCTATTCCTGAATGGAAATGGGACCATGTTGAAATGGACTTCGTCACTGGATTTCCCAAATCGCAGAAAGGTAATGATGCAATTCTTGTCGTCATTGACCGGCTTTCTAAAGTTGCCCATTTTCTGGCGGTCAAAGAAACGATCACTGCTAGTCAGCTTGCAACTCTCTATATGTCCAGAATTGTTTCACTTCACGGTATTCCACTGGTTATCAGTTCGGACCGTGGCAGCTTATTCACTTCAAGATTCTGGGCAAGTTTTCAAGAAGCTATGGGGACTCATTTATCTTTCAGTACTGCGTTTCATCCGCAGTCTCAAGGGCAAGTTGAACGTGTCAACCAAATTCTCGAAGACATGCTTCGAGCCTGTGTCGTTTCCTTCGGCAAGAAATGGGAGGAATCTCTCCCGTATGCTGAGTTCTCTTATAATAATAGCTATCAAGCTAGTCTGAAGATGGCCCCCTTCGAAGTGTTATATGGACGAAAGTGTCGAACTCCTCTGAACTGGTCAGAAACTGGGGAACGTCCACTCTTCGGTCCGGATATTATCCAACATGCTGAAGAACAAGTCCGCATTATTCACGAGAATCTCAAGACTGCTCAGTCACGTCAAAAGAGTAATTATGACCGTCGTCATAAAGACATGGTCTATCAACCTGGCGAAAAGGCCTATCTTCGCGTTACACCAATGAAGGGTGCTCACCGCTTCGGGATCAAGGGCAAGCTAGCTCCTCGCTATATTGGCCCATTCACTATTCTGGAAAGGCGTGGAAAAGTGGCATATCAACTGGAGCTTCCGTCGAACCTTTCACAGGTTCACGATGTGTTCCACGTGTCACAACTCCGACGCTGCTTCAAGGACCCAATCCGAGCAGTGGACCATGAAGTGCTCGAATTGCAACAGGACCTCTCCTATAAAGAGCATCCGGTCCGCATTCTCGACCAAGCTGAACGCCGCACACGTCAGAAGGCGATCAAGTTCCTCAAAGTCCAGTGGTCAAATCACTCTGAAGACGAAGCCACCTGGGAACGCGATGATCGTCTTCGAGATGAATACCCCGCACTTTTTCCTTCTACCTCCTAAATCTCGGGACGAGATTTCTTGTAGTGGAGGAGATTTGTAACACCCGGATAATTAAGCTACAGTAATCCCTGCTAATGATGCCACGTCACCTCGGTTACCGTGATTAAACTCACGTTGATTCGAACCCGGTTCAAATTCAATTGAAAACATAGGCAAACAATAAAAGTTTTCAAAAATTAAATCTAAAATGTTCGGGGGTTGTCAAATATTACAAAGTTAATTATGGTGGGGTGCACACATTTTTATAAAGTATCTAGATAGACTAAATAAAATAAAACAGAAAAAAATAAGAAAAGACAAAGAAAACAAAAATGGGAGAGGGGGAGAAAACCCCACTGGCCCAACTGGGCCAAGCCCCCACCTGGCCCAGCCGGACACCCCCTGGCCCGGCCCAACCCCCTCACTCCCTTATCCCCCCCGGACGGCAGGAAACCCTAGCCGCACCCATTCCCCCCCGATACCCTCCTCCTCCCTCCCCGCACCGCCCGATCCCGTCGCCCCCCTCGTCGCCGTCGGCCGCCTCCCCGCCCTCCTCCTCACCGGTCGACCCCGACCGCCCCCGAGCAGCTTTTCGAGATCCT